>NC_072769.1:38384586-38454586 GCF_022539595.1 Amphiprion ocellaris
CTTGACAAGTTGTTCTGATCATGAAGTAAAATACTAGATTGTTCAGTTCCAGAAACCTGTGACTGAATGTTTTGTGTTTTTGTAGATAAACTGTTATCTGGCAGTTAAAATGCATGTGTAAATGGTGAATTGAGGCATAATAGGCTACTGTTGAAATTGAACTTGTTTTCCTTAAGAAATTTCAGGTTCATAATATTTTGTAAAAAGATACTTCATTAAATGTGAACATTTTCAGAATGTACTATTTTTGAACTAAAAGAAAGGGGAAAAGTTGGAGTTTTGGTTATTTATAGGTTATTATGCTGTGATTTTACTGGTGGGGCCCACTGGAGATCAGATTGGGTTTATGTGGTCCCTGGACTAAAATGAGTTTGACACCCGTGATCTTTATATATATATATATATATATATATATATATTGGGGGGGCACGAAAGTTTTTTGTCCTCCGAAGGGGGGCCCGACAGAAAAAATTTGAGAACCACTGATGTAGACCAACAAATCTTGGTGTAAAGGAGTATTCCACCTTAAATGTAGATCTAAAGGATGGTTTGGAGTAATATTCTACTCTAAAATCTTCCAATGTTGACCTAAAAGGTTGATCTGATGGTATATTCTACCCAACATCCTGAAACATTTACCTAAAAGGTTGGTTTAATGGTATATTCCCAGAAGCACCCTTGAACATTGAGCTTAATGGTATATTCCACCCAAAATACTTGTACATATACCAAGAAGTCAGTGTAAAGAAAATGTAGACCTAAAAGGATTGTTTGAAGGAATATTTAAAGGATTATTTTCATTATTTAATAATCTGTTATCAGTCAGAACCCTGGCAAACTTAATTTCATCAGTTTTTTTAGTGGAAGTCACAAATAAAGGAGCTCTTGGTTTTTCCCGGCGTTACTGAGTCCAAAGCTGCTGTTTCAACACAGAACGTTCACATGCATCCACAAACCTCTCAGCACTCAAACACCCACAGACAGGAGGCCGGCTGGACCGAGGCTCGGCGGCTTCCTCAGACCCACGAGTCGGGGAGTCGCTAAACTTGTTGGTCCGGTTTGAAGGCCTCCGTGTGGTCCAGTAGAAGTCCACGTAGTCGGTGTTGGCTTTGAACCGCAGCGACTGGCCACCATCAGGTGGACCGGCTCGTCCTCGTAGGGCTCCTCCTGTAGCCTTGAGGGGACCACAGGAACATTCAGTAGCTGTTGGAGTTCTTCCTGTCAGGCTCCTGGTAGAACGGCTCTGAAGTATCTTGTACTTGTCTTATCTGGAACAATCTAACAGCCTAAACTGTTAACAGTGGTGTAAAGAAGCAAACACACAGGCATATAATAACCGCTCGTTTTTTGTTTTTCAATACCCGTTTCAGAATGGAAAATCCAATTGCCAAAATATACACGGACCCAGGAAACACAAACTGATGGCTTCTGATTGCTTTGAAAATTGTAGTAAATTTACCCTCAGAAATTTAAGCAGGTTTAGTGCGTTTTTCTAATTTCACATCTTTGCTCACGTCAGGATAATTTTTCACTGCAATATAAAGTCCTGCATCATGTCTTTCTTGTTGATTTTTTATTTATTTTTACAGAATCTGGTTATTGTCAACATTTTATTCTTTGTGACATTTTAGATGAGACTTGAATAATAAATTGATTTTAAGCTTAGATTTGGTCACTTTTCCTGATGGAACTGCAGATCACATTTGATTTTCTCTTCTCTTTTACAAGTGGTAACATTTTGACTTTTCTTTTTTCTTTCTTTTTCTGTAAAGCATATCATTCAAAGCATGTTTTTTGGGTTCTGAGGGTTAAAGCCAATATTTGTAGATTTTAAAAATTTCAAATACGGTCCCCATATAGCTCATCTGGCTGAGTGGGTCACCTGTAAACAGGAGCTATAGTCCCTGATGCAGCAGTCATGGGTTTGAATCCAGCCTGTGGCTGTTATTTGCATGTCATTCCCCACTCTTTACCTACGTTTCCACTGTCTTAAACATAATGTAAGAATGAAAATTAATCTGTAATTAATGTTAGACATAAATATTGTAATGTTGGAGACATATTTATTCTTCTTTATGTTTATGCTGTTGGTTGCACTTGCAGTAGGTGAGTTTACAGAAATGATAGTGAGGCTAGAGGGCGCTGTGGAGATCGCAGAGGGTTGATGTAAAGGAGAGGGAAGAAGAGAGGAGAGTGGTAACCAGAGGCTAGACTGGACTTGGAGTTGTTGCGTGCAGAGGTCACTAAAAATTGTGCGAAGATCCAGAACGTGTTCCAAGCGATTGTTTTATGCACCCCAAACACCCACCACACTTACAATAATAAAGGGGGAAAAAAATCAAATGTGGCATTTCCTACTGGTGGTATCAAATCGTGTGCATGTCAATGATTGCATGGAAATTCTACACACAGTGTCTTTAATAGACATCCAGTACTGACGGTGGTGTGCTTTATTTTAAATTCAGCACTTGAGTGCTCAGAGCAGGCAGGGGCTTGATATAACGAGGTGTTGAATAAAACTGTCTGCTTTTATTTCATTTTTTATTTAGAAGCAAAATTTGGTAAGCTTAGTGCAAGAAAATGTGTTATACATGACAGATGATGGAAATTTTTAATGTATTGTTTGATCATGCTGCTGTAAATTTGTATGTAGGGGAGTCATAATGACAAACTGTCACCACTCATTATCTGGAATCATCAAATCTCATATTTCCCAAACAACATCAGAAAAACCAGAGACGGAAACGTTTAAAAATGAACCAACAACCCACTACAGAAGGGAGATAGAGACACAAAGGGAAAAAGCACTGAGAAGAGTGAGACTATTTGGGAGCTGAGTGAGAGAAAGGGTGGTCTCATGTTTGAAACCACAAAACATGACCTCAACAAGATCCAAATGTGCATTAAATGCAGTAAAGTCATTAGAGGTCTTTCAGCTCTTTGTAATGCAACCACTGACCCGCACTGGGGATGTAAACACCTCTACTGGAACACTGTAAATTACATGACTACGGCACCAAACAGGACTTGCTGATCTGCTGTCATTGTTTTGGTGAAGCCACTAATGGAGCCATGCTAGTTTGGTCTATTTAGTCTTAATTCATCAAGGAATTGGTATTCTTGCTGAGGAAGCACAAACTTTCCCAGGAGCATGAGTAGTGTAATTCTACTTGTACAGTTGCACATATTGACTCCTGGGAGCTTCACTGTACTCAAACTCTTTCACTGTTTGCTGCTGAGCAAAAGGATGAGCCACTTATCTCATACTCCTACACGTCATTCCTCAAGCAAACGACTCCCAAAGCCACACACTGAGCAAGATGATCAACAAGTCACTGGAGCTCCATTAATTTTGTCTAGGAAGTGAGCTGGGAGACTTGTGTTGATGTGTGTACAGTCAAGCAGCTACTTGAACGGAAATCAGTCATGCAGAGGAGCTTAAATGTCCAAATTTACTCTTCTATGTAAATGTTTCTTTGCCGGCCGTCCCAATAATAAATCCACTGACAGATGCAATGTCCAGCTGGGAAACCTTGGGTCCTGGCATTCAAATCAATGTTACTTTGACACGTACCATTCATCTAAATATTTTGCAGACAAAGCCCACCCCATCATGATGACGGCACTGACTGATGGTAGTGTCCTCCCACAGCATGATAATGCACCCCACAACACCACCAAAACTGTTCAGGAACAGTTCGAGGAACACAACAAAGAGGCCAAGGTACTGTCCTGACATTTAAACTCCCTCGATCCCAATCAGGTCATGCATCTGTGAGATGTCCCAGTACAAGAACCTTTCACAGATTCACCACCCCTTAAGCCACAGGACACAGAGGACATTCCAGTCCCAGACACGAAGGTGGTTTTAATGTTATTAATTTGGGTTTATTTTCTCTTCAGCGCTTTTTATGCATGACATACTTCAGTTGTCCATCACATGTCGCTCTTGGAATCCTTCGAACAAGTTGGCGTTTGCCAGTGAAAGTTGGACTACTTGGCTTCCATGGTCTGCACAAGTAAAACCTCTTTTAAGACAGGATTTGTGGTGCCCATGTCAACTCGTAGGTGGCATCGGTTGTATAACCTACTGACTAACGTACCTGCCTTGTGTAGGAGGGTATGCATGTGCATGCATGTGTGAAAAGTGTAGTCAAGTGTATTAAAGTATGGAAATAAAAACCAAAAGTCAAACAGAAACCAAAAGGGGAGTTCCCAGCACAGGTATGGGGGAAATCCATGCTGATCACTGAGGATTATAGTATATATCCTGAAAAGCACCAGGCATTTAGTTGGCTAAACCCCTTCAACCTTCCAGAGAATACACACACCAACAGGAATTACACACACAAACACACACCAGCACACTGAGCAAGAGTAGAGCATCATAGGTGTTAGTCTGGAAAACATGCACTAAGAATCCTCTTAGAAATGCAAGGATCTCTCAAACAGCTGCTAAATCTACAGGTTCTGCATATACAGAGAACTGTGTGATATAAACGGAGGCTTGGTTCTACAGTTTATTACTAAATGGATTTTGTCAGATAGTTTAGGAGAAATCTGACAACATAAACATTTCACCGTGTAATTCTTGTTTAAAAAACATCTGGCCTGTTGTTGTCATATATAAACTGGAATTTCTCCTATGTTTACAGAGGCTTTTATTTTGTAATTACCCATGAAACAACCACGACATGCATTCAAAATCCTTTTCATAATAAAACCAAAATAAACCACCTTTTAACCAAATACTGAACATTTTGCACACTAACCTGACATCAGTGACTCCACGCGATTCTCATGACACAGACCTGCTTATACTGTATTTGTATGGATATGAACACAACTTAATGTATAAACACACACACACACACACACACACACACACACACGCACAGACCACATGTTTAAACTTTACACACACAGTAAGCCCACGCCCCACCAGATGATAGCAGATGAGTCTTTGTGGAGAGGAAATTAGCTGGATTAGTCACAGCAACGGGCCTGTTACCATGTGAACGCCCAGTGTAAACACACTGACAGTACACACACACGCACACACACACACACATTCTCAGTCTGTAATCAAAATCTAAACCCAGAAGTTTTCAGTTTGGTTACAGATACACTCCTCTCATTACCTATTACTGAACTGTGATATGCAGGTTTTTTTTTTACAGTATGTAGTGCAAATGTGTGTGTGTGCGTGCGTGCGTGTGCGTGTGTGTGTGCGTGTGTGTGTGTGTGTGTGCTCCCATGTACTACTATATGTTACATTTTCTGCCATGAGCCATTTGACAATGATTGGACTTGGCAGGAAAGGTTAAAGTGAGGGAAAGGTGATGAGCGAGTGAAAGTCCAAGGTTTACCAAAGAAGGGAAGAAAGATGGGCAGAGTGAAGGAGAGAATGAGATGAACGATGGTGAAGGGCAACGGTCACATCTGGCCAGAGTTAGTATGAAAGACTAGAATGAATGGGCCAACAAGAGGTCTAACACACACACATACCTGCATAGACACGTGTATTTACTGCAATTCTTGCATAACTTTGCTCTCTTCTCTAAAATATTCCAATTCATAAGCACACAGACATTAATGTGTCAAAACAGTAAAATCAACACATAGTCATTGTTCAATTAGAACTCCATGACAATAAATGAAGTGTTGTTATTTGGTCCAGTATGCTCAGAGAAATCCCCAAAGGACATTTCAGTTCAGCAGGAGTTCACAGAGAGATCGAGATCAAATCTTTGTGTGTATTCTAGGAAACATTAAAATCCAAATTAGTCACAACTTGTGAGAAATGCCAGGATAAAGACAAAGGGATTTTTCAAGCTCTACACAGCAGCAGATTCCCTGATTATTGTTTGGTTGTTACTGTTTCGGCTTCTGTTTTGGTGTGTGTGAGGGCCTCATGAAAGGTTTTATTACTAAAGAAGTGTATTTACACCACAGAGACATGGCGCACAGCTCCAGGAACTTTAGGGTTGAACTAAATCTGTTTGTCTTGTTTCAACTGTTGATTGATGTTAAATGCATTTACACTGACTCATTATTACAATCCAAGCTCCATGCTTTTATGGCTCCATTAAATTAAATTAAATTGTTCCAAATGTCCATTGCACAATTTCATACAGATTTTCCACGTTTCAGCCTGATGTCTTAGATATGCTTGGAAACCTTGGAAAGACCTGAAATGATCAGTGTTGCAGTTTCTACTGACTAGCTGGTTGATCCTGTGAGGTTTTCGAGGTTAAAGATAGACTGCCTGGTTTTGTTTAGCTCAAAGTCAACTCCCCAAATCCCCAAATTTCTTCCCATATGCTGTTGCTGTTTTGGAACTCAGTGTAGTTTCCACTCTTAAAAATATCTACAGTGAGCTGATGCAAAAATGTAGGGGTTCAGTGATGCTATCAGGAAAGATAAAACTAGACTACTTGAAAAAGGTCTACCATGTATTGTTTAAGTGTAGGTAAACCAGTTTGTGTGTGGAAAATGGCATATTCATGTTTTTTTGTGCATTTATAATCCAGTCATTTATTACTGGATACTCAGTACGCGTTAGAGTATTGTGTAGATATTGAGCTAAAAAAAAAAAATCGATAATGCATTTTTTCATGGCTTTTTTATAAATTGAAAGTAATGTATGTCAGAGAACGACAAGATCAACTCAACTCCTACTTTAAACAGTGAACCCAACAACAGCCAACACAAACACACAAAATTCCTCACAGATTTGAACATGTTTTACTGCAAGGTGAGGTGAAGAAGTTTCTTTTCACTAGTTCCTCTTTCAGACTCAGATAGTCCCACCTGTTGAGGACCATCAGCCAACCTCCTCCCGTCTGCCTGTCAAGCCGTGCACAAACCAAACACCTGCAAGTCCTGAAAAGAAAATCATAAAACCTCATCAACAAACACAGACACCTGAGATAGACACTATTACAGCAGTGTTATGAATTCCACCTGCGTGTGGTCTGGTATCAAATGAATCCTGGATTATGTGATCTGAGCCAACAGACGGATGGCTCGGTAAACAGAAGAAGGAGGTGTTGTAAGCTCCTCAATCCACCGGGCTCTAGTTTAAAGCTGTGAGAACTGTTGTGTCCTGGTGTTTATAGCTGACTGGAAAGAGGAAGAACAGACGTTCATCTCACAAACAGGACGACAAGGTGGGCTGTAAACCGGCTTGGTTTGGTCACTGTGGCAACAAGCACGGCTGAGCTTTCTCTGTGGATGACACTTTTTCATAGACTTCTTGTTTAAAAACAACAAAATAACCATGTCATTTTTTAAAAAACTGTAATTTTCCAAAAATTTAATTCCGTTTCCAGTCTTAATTGCATATAAGGTCATTTGTGTAAGCTTTATTTGGTTTCTTTTTTTAAAAAAAAATGTTATTGTGAAAAACAATAAAAATGCCTATAATGTGCAATAATAATAGATTATTGTGTACAAAAAATATATATTTTGACACATCACTAATGCTCAAATAGGTTATATACTGGTGAAAATATATTAATTCAATATTTTCCTTAAAACCTATGTAATTATACAGGATATCTCTCATTTCACAAACACAACTATTGCCACTTGTAGCTAATATTAAAAATATTCAAAACTCATTTTTACAATACTAAAGTTGAATTTAGTAGTTTAAAAAAAATAAATATTCATGAAATTGCGATACATTTTCAAGTGTACTTTCTACAGAAAAAAATCTTTAAAAAATTATATTTATTTACAGATCCAAATATTTGATGTTATTTTAGATTAATATAAATTCAAATATCTTTTGAATAAAAGCAATGTACTCACATAAATTCCAGTAAAATTACAGACTTTTTTTCTTAATTTACCTTGTGGATCGGAGTTCATAATTGTTCCAAAACTGGTCACATTAAACAGATGTTTTTTAAGAAATAAAATATCAAAGACAAACAGTCCAGGTCTGACTTGTTACCAGTAAATCAGTCTATGTTCTGTACCTGGTGGTTCACACTGGACACAGCAGGATTATGGGTACTTATGCGTGAAGCCTTGCATTTTTTTTAAATGTTGAGAAGAAAAAGTATAAAAACAAGGACTACTTTTACAACCTTCACAACACACAACTGTTTCTCATTACATATGATGAACTAGGTCTTGTAAGCATAATGATCCATGAAGCAGCAGGAGACTTGGAGCGGCAGAATAGTCAGCATTAAGTATGGCAGAAGAAAATCAAGTAGAAAAAAATGTAGCGCTATGAGCCAAATCTCTTGTTCTTTCTAAAAGTGGAAAGGCACTACATGTCCAAAGATCTGTGTTACGACTTCAGGGAGACAAGGGTCCATCCAAATCTCACATTCACATCTCTTGATTGCAGCAACAAACCTTTATCCAAGTTGATTCAAGGCAGAACTTGGCTACAGTCCCTGCAGCGAGAGTGTAAATGGACAGCATTGCTTTTCATCAGGGTCAGAGTTGGAGCTTGCAGACATAGATGGAGGGCTTTGAATCTCTTGTTTCCTTTCTTTTCTTACTTTCTTTCTTGCTCATTCCTTCTTTCATCATGGTCCATAATTAACATGTAGCCTTTGCACACTCCATTTACAGAGCCAAAATCATCCACTGCTGGGAGTTGGTGGAATGTGCACTGTATAAACACATTACAAACTCTCTTCCCTCCTCATGCGCATTTGTGATAATCAACACTTGTATCATATGAATGTCCAGTGCAGCAATATGTTAATATGTGGTGATGACTTTGTCTCTGCTTGGCCACAGCTGTTACAACACAAGAGAAAATAAACCCCCTCTGTGTTCAGTATGCAGCACATTTTTCCTCTCTCGTCCTGTTTTCTTTCTTTCTTACATCTCTACATCTGTTATTTACTTTTGCACATTTGACTTGTTGCCACATCCATGTTTTGGTTACTTTGTCATACTCATATATATATATCCATGCAAGTCTGATGATTTACTATCAAATTTCTACAAAAGGTCAACAGCAAGGCACTCACCATTTCAAAAGTCCAATTCCAAAAAGTTAAGACCAACATTCTTCTCACCAGACAGCAACCTTTAATCTAATCTTAAACCAGTCTGCATAGTATGAGTCATCAGTCATGCTTACACTGCATTACTTTAGTGAGAAGTTAACACAACTCTCTCTCAGTTGCATTTTGCAGATCTAGCAAACACACCAGTCTGTCTTCAATCATGTTTCTATCTTTGCTGTCAGGTCTCAAAAGCCTGCTTGCAACATTTCTAGGATAGTTTGGTATACTTCATTTTGCATCACATACAGTACAGACAAGAGGGTTGCGTTAGGTCAGATTTAGTCTGGCACAGATGTATGTAGCTATTTCCAGCATTTGCTTTCTGTTTGTATGCAAACTACATACAGAAAATGTTGAGCTCATCCGAGGATATGGCTGGCCTCCTAGGTTCTTGTGGTGAATTAGCCATTTTAGTGATAGTGCTGGCCTCCTTGCATCCAGATGTTCCACCAAACCGATCATCCCATCACTGTTTTGCAGGGGCACCGTTGCTGCATCCTGGGCTTAGCAGCACCCAAGACAACTGTGACTGGTGATGATAATGAGGTGCAGCCAGGCTGTACAAGTTAATTACATAACTTTAGATGTTCAGGTGGGCATTTTTGCTAATTTTGGGCAGAGATACTTTTTTTAAGTATCTAAAGGAAGACTGTATACAACCAACTGTATGTGTACGTCTACATGAACTCTTGTAATAATGTTTGAGCATTTTCCCACTGTTCTGTTCTGTGAAGGAAATGGAAGCTGATGTTGCTCTACCATTCTCTCCTATCTCTACTTGCCTCCTTTCTCCCTCTTACTCACTCACTGATCTCACACAGTTACTCAACCGGTCACTCATGTACTCTCACATTTCTCTTTTCTTACCCCCAGCTCCACCTTCTTTTGTTTCACTAAACAGGCCCCAAAGCAGCGCAGCAGAGGCGGTGGAGAAATGTTGAAATGTTGGGCAGGTTTCAGGACTTATTCTCCGGCTGCCTCCCTCCACCCACCTTCTGTCCTCCAACCCTGACCCCATCTCTCTTGCCAACACAGAATCACAGCTATGTTTCAAGCAGAGTCTGTAACTAAGACACACTCCTGGCTTGCAATTCTAGAAATTTGTGGTCATTTCATGTCCTGAAATACACACACGACAGACGCGAGCCTTCTTCCTCCCCCTGCTGAAACAGCAGTACACTGAGTTCACCTCATCCAGCAAAGACCGGCTGCAAGTCTGGAACCTCACAGGACTGACCAAGGCCTGAGGAGAAAGAGCACAGACAGTGGGCGTCCAGTCCAGACCCGGAAAAACAGCGAGGCAGACAAAAACACTTTAAACAAACAGTCCTCAACAATATGATGTCGAGGCCCAAGAGATGGCAGATCTTCACCAAACCCCTGCAGCTATTTCCATTTATTTGAAATTGCAGACAAAAGAGAGGGAGGTAATAGTGAAATCAGCTTATTTAATGTTTGCTGGATCTCACAGTTTCATAATTGAGGGCTGTTCTTGTGGATAAAAAGAAGAACTTGTTGACACTATCACATCTTTCATAAACAAATGAGACTGTTACGCTGGTGAACAATGGCCCTGCTGTCCAAAAGTAGCCCAGCTACAGATCTCAGTATTTTTCCAACGATTTGTTTTGTGTTTCTGGTATTTTGCCAACAGATGACAATTTCAGACAGCTAGAGAAACTGAGGCCTGATCATAATATCATTAATATTCAATATTTAGGAGAAACAGTGTCAGAAAAATGAGAATAGGATTTATCAATTGTGTGCATTACTGTTGGTCAATATCAGTGTCAACAGGATGTTCCTAAAGACTGTAGAGCCAAAATCAAACAAAGAGCACCCCAGACCCAATAAAAAATGAGACGACACGAGTCCTTGCACTGAACACAGGCGTGTGTTATACATGTGTACGTTATGTACGGATGCCGAATCACCCGACCTAAATATGTAGCGGGTGGTGGGAGTTGATGGGACTCTAACCTACTGCAAATTAACATTTGAACAAAGTTCTTTAGAAGAGAATTTTGATACCAGCTGGAAAATGCTGGCTGAGTGAACGAGTGTCTCTGTTGGTGCTTAACTGTAAAACTGTGGTGTAGAGCTGCTCAGTGACCCACAGTAGTACAGGAGCCCCCAGGTGTGAACGGTTTAACTATAAATGTAAAGTAAGATGTCACCATCTGTGTTCACTCAGTTTGAACTGGAAACCATTGCGTCTTGCACATCTCATCCCCCTTACACAACCCACTGTGGACCCCCAGTCCAGTTGTGTTTACACCATGGTGTCAACATCTGTGTACACTTCAGCCAAACAAAATGTGCCCGGAGCGCTCCGCAGAGCCCAGATGAAGGCGGGCGTCCGCTGAAAAAGTGACAGGACCCTCTTAACCTCAGCTCTGACTGCTCCTATAGAAACACACACTTTGATGAAATCTGCAGCAGGAAGTCGGCAAGCTTGAAACACTCACACCCTCCATTTACGCTGGTGACATTTAAAGTGGACTCGAAGAAGAAGCTCTCGCACACATGCTCACATAAACATGCACACACTCAGTGTTCAACAGTAAGACCACAAGTGCTTTCTTTCTGAGTGTTTGTGTTTTCTGAGCTATAGTTACTATAGAGACCACAGTGTGCTGGTAGTCACACCACGGTCTAAACATTATGCTCAATGAAGGCAGATACCAAAAATTTGACTGACATTTACATGCATTCTAGATATCTGGTTTGTTTAGCAAACAGTGTTAGGGAGTGTTGCTGGAGAGCTGCTGTGCTCAGGCTGCAGTGAGCATTTCATCCAAATTAGGGGTGTCAAAGTCATTTCAGTTCAGGGGCCACATTCAATTTGATCTCAAGTGGGCCGGATCAGTAAAATCAGAGCATAATAACCAATAAATAACAACAATTCCACAGTTTTCCTTTGTTTTAGTGCAAAAAGGTTCACATTTAAGGAATTATCTTTTTTCAAAACATTATGAACAACCTGAAATTTCTTAAGAAAAATAAGTTCAATTTCAACAACATTATGCCTCAGTTTATCATTTACACATTACAACTTCCAGATCACCGTGTTTCTACAAAGACACAAAACATTTAGTCACAGATATCTGGAACTGAATGATATAATATTTTACTTTATGATCAAAATAACAAAAGTCAGACCAAAAAAAGACAAAAAACAACAAAAACAAGACAAAATATTAGATGAATGAGGCACAAAATGACAAAAACGAGTAACAAAATGGCAAAAATGAGACAAACGACAGGAAACAAAACAAAAAAAGTTACAAAGCAACAAAATAATGGACAAATGACAAAAATTAGACAAAAGATGACAAAAGAGACACAAAACGACAAAAACATAAACTAACACAAGCGAGTCAAAAAAACAAAACGACAAAAACGATATACAAAAACAATGAATAAAACAAAACACAAAATGACAAACATAAGATAAAAAACATAAGTGAGAAAAAAAGGAAAGACAAAAAGACAAAAACGAGACGAATGACAAAAGTCAGACAAAAAGCAACTAAAAGAAGACAAAGTATTACAAAAATGAGACACAAAAAGACAAAAGAACAATGAAAAAATGTAGTATTTTACTTTAACATCAAAACAACTTGTTAAGGTCTAGAAATTATTAAAAATTTATTGTTTTACAAATTTACAATCTGCAGTTAATGTGTTCTCTGTAATTTTTACCCTTTACAAAGTCATCCTGCAGGGGGGATTGGACTCTCTGGAGGGCCGGTTTTGGCCCACGGGCCAAATGTTTGACACCCCTGGTCTAAGTCATTTTAAGTCAGGGAGGGATTATTTTCATGGAAAAAACTTAAATATGTTCCACTTATCTGCAGAGATGATTTTAGGGGTGGAATCACTGATTGGAGAAAGACTTTAGAGTCAGAGATTCTAATCCTGTTGAGTTTTTGTCAAATGCAGTGAATATCTCCTCATGAATGCCTACAAAATGCAGTTTTTAGCTTCCACAATATTTCAATGTTTCAATCAATCCATGGGCCATGGCCAATAAGACAAACTAAAGATAAAAGCAGTATCATTGTGCATCATGACATGTTACCTCTTCTGTGTCATTTCTTTGAAATCTGTAAATTGTTAAATTATGGGCATATTGTTCTTTTTTATGGAGTCATACTGAAGGCAGAAGCAGCTGGTGTTCATTCCACAGGAAGTCAATTAAAAAAAATCAACATTAAGCCCTAAAGTGAAGGATTTTATTTTGGTGTATTCATGTTTCAAAATTCCACCTGTGCATATAGTACAGTCTAAAACAAAACTGGTTTAAATTATGTAAGTTTTGATCCAAGATAATGAGGGAAAAACCTGAAATAGAACCCAGTAAATCAGTTTCAATACATGCAATTAAAGAGATTGTTTGAGGGTCAATCCCTGAAACAAGATAATGTAGAATTTGAATCATTCTTACTGAGCAATATCCAATTATGTGAAGTTTTACACTGGCGACTGTCTTTTTCCAATGCAATGTACAGAAACAAAGGACACAAAAAATTGATATTTTGTAGCCATTTTCACAAGCTTAAGAAACAAAAGGTCATTCTCATGGAAGAAGTAAATACACCCCATTTATTACTCTCTCACATTCATTAACCTAGACTCAGGGGATCTAGATGAATTGACATGGATTAGCATCACCTTAGGGACTGACAGGAGGAGCATGTCTTATTTAAACCTCCGACAGTCAGGGTCTACTGCTCTTTTTGATATTGACAAGTGGTGTCATAACACCAAGACCTAAAGACAAGACCTTCAGAGTTTGTGGATGACTATGATTCTGGAAAAAGGTTGAAACCAAACAACATGAATCATTCCACTGTGAGGAAAATCAGGAACAAATTGTTTAGATTTTAAATGATTAACAATTTGTTTGGGATTGGTTTCCTGAGAGCAGAATGTTTGGTGCAACAAAAAAGTATGTAAGAACACCAAACCAAACACTGTTAAGTTATATCAGTGTGCTGGAAGATAATTTAAGGCCATCTATCTAAAGTAGAAGCGGAAGTTCAACAGGATAATGATCGTATGTAAACCAGCAAATCCACCTAGGAATGGCTCAAATAGAAGAAATAGAGGTTTCTGAAATGTTTTAGTCAAAGCTCAGATTTCAGTCCCATTGAAATGTTATTGGAAGATTTGAAATGGGCAATACATGCAAGAAAACTCTCAAATTTGCTGCAGCTGAAGGAATTTTGCAGGAAGAGTTGTCACGAATTTCAACAAGACAACATCTGGTGTTTGGCAATGCAAGCTTACTTCTTACATGGAAAAAATTGCAATAATGAATCTAATAATGAATTTGTTGAATGAATAATTGCAAAGGTGAAATTTTATTTGTCATATTATTCAAGTATATCACCTTTATCTGTAGCCAATGTTTCCAAGATCAAATATTTCCTTCGTAAAATAGGTTGAAAAAGTCCACAATTTGTCCTTTTTTTCACCTGACCTGCAGCGCACCACTAGTCTTCTTTAGTCGTTACATTGCATTTGTCGCTGTGAGGTCTTGTCTAAAGTTATGACCTGAAATATAACCTCAGTCATAAAGTCACTCCTCTGTGTGTGATTTTAGTTGAAATATTGCTGTGCAAACATTCATTAATGATAAACCTGCAATTGATGTCTCGGCTGGAAGTGACTGACATGTTGTTGAGCTCCGTTTTTCCCACTAGCTATAACCCATGATGTACGACTACTGTGGACACAACAAGTCAGAGGTAAGAGGTCAGTTTGGAGGCTACAAGGTCCCACTGCCCTGTACAGCCAGTAGGATTCCCACGCCCAGAAGCACAGCATTTACTCAAAGCTAACCCAAAATGTGCTTTGGTTGGTGAAGAAAGATAAATTAGAGACATCAGCGAGACTTTTCTTTTTTGCCAGGGACATCACAGCACTATGGTGAGAAGTTATACTGGCCTTGGATCTTCCCAGCTGACAATAGAAACAGTTTTCTCTACTGGGGTCCATAAAATATGAGTGTACCACTGAATTTGGGGAAGATGCAAATGAAGAATGAGCATTTGGATCAATAATATTTGGTGAGCTGGAAAAAAAAAGACTTTACGCACATCTCAGAAAGAACATGGTCAGTGTACCTGAACAAGGAGATGGACGCTTCCCAAAACTGCACTGACAAGTTGAATTAGTTTCCCTGTCAGCAACTTTAACATTTATACATGCCTGACCACCAAATGACAGAGTTCAGATGCCAAAATGAGAAAGTAACAGTATTTTTACTGGGCATTCTGACACCTTTGTCTTAAGTAATCTCTTCAGAATAACACAGAGTGGCTCTATTTCCATTCCCAGTAATTACAGACCACTTGTCTCTTTGCGCTTTGCGTGTTCCTGTAATTAAAGACAAAATGGGGGCAAACTGAGGAAGATTCCCATCCGTTCCGAAAGCAAACCCGCAAAGTGTTGGTTTGACTGGCACATTGCTTCATTCCAAGTCCAGTAATTATCACATGAACATGGAGGGAAGCCCTGAAGCAAAGCCATGGAGTAACTGAAATAGATAGAGACAACTTTCGTTTCCTGAAAAACATGCTCTTTTTTTGACCTTTATTTACCCTGAGAGTTTTCTTTCAAGCATTTTACTGAAATCCCAGGCTTTACTTCAGATCATCATTTCTGTATATATTGAGTTCTATTTAACTTTATCACTACTATTTTTTCCTCCCTGTTCCTGTTTCGGTAGTTTCTTTATTTTTTATTATTCTCTTCCATATTCCCAGGGTGACACTAACAGCCGAAACCAAATTCCTTGTATGTTGTGTACATACTTGGTCATTAAAGCTGATTCTGATATGGAAATCCAAGCTGAAGACTAACTGAAGTTACACTGATATTCAATATGATGACATTAGCATGAGCAAAATACTGAATTGTCATCTCACAAAGCTCATTATGATGTCGGAAAATCTGAGTATTAGTAATTAGTAATATATTTATTTATAGAGCACTGATTAAAACAAAGTTTGCAAGTGCTACACATAGCAAAGACCACACAGCAGCCAAAACATAAAAGCATATAAAACCCAGTAAGAAGGGAATAAATGCACTAAACATCCATCCTTCCATTATCTTTACAACACCTAATCCTCATTAGGGTCGCAGGGGGCTGGATTCTATCCCAGCTGACTCAGGGGGAAGGCAGGGGACACCTGGACAGGTCACCAGTCTACAGACAATATAGAATTATTAATTCTCTCTCTGCATGTTTTTGGACTGTGGGAGGAAGCTGGAGTACCCAGAAAAAACCAACACATGCACAGGGAGAACATGGTCCACACAGAAAGATTGCAGGCCCAGGCCCGGACGCAAACCAGGGACTTTCTAGCTGCAAGGCGTCAGTGCTAACCACTGAGCCACTATGCAGCACTATTCACTAGAATTGGGGAGGGGGACGGAGGTGTAAATAAAGAACATTTTCAGCTTAGATTTTAAAACTAAATAAATAAACATGTGACTCAGTCTGCTGTGTTCCTTGGACAGGGTATTCCTCAGCCTCTGGGCTTTTTCACAAGCCTTCTTGGTCTTCAGCAGAGGGTCTGGAATAGATGGACAGTCTGAGGACCCCAGTGTGCAACAAGGATAAACATCTGAGATATTACTGAGGAGTCACACCATGCCGTGTCATTTACATTCTGAAATGAAGTGCAAGTCAGTGTGAGATGCCAAATCAAAATCTCTTTACCCTGATTAAAATCCTGGCAGCAGCGTTCCGTACTGTCTCCAATCAGTCTACAGTTGTAATGTTTCGGTCTGTAAAAAGGCTGTTGCAATAATACAGACCTGATGAGATAAACACATGCAAAAATGTTTCTGTATACTGAAAGTTCTAGCTGTGTTCCTTAAACATGTCTGTATAAATTTAACAATGCGCTCTTCAAAAATTTATAAATAACTTCCTGTTTTCATTGCCACATGCTAATGCTACTTACAATGTACACAAATCAATTGTTAGAATCGGTGAATTGATTCAGAGTCACATTTCATCATTTTTTCTACCCACTACAAACAGCTGCTGGAGGCTTAACAATAACATAAAACTGAAAACTGACTGTTAGATTTGTTCTTTTAAATGTCTTTCTGCCACAGTGATGAAGCAGCAGGAGCACATAAACTGAAAATGTCTTTCTACCCTCAACGTCTGACTGAAATCAAAAAGGAACAGTGATGGGTTTTCTTGTCCTGTCGCTCTAAAGTTCAACAGAGTTGAAATCTCCCTCGGTCCCTCTTTGTTTCACCTCACCGCTGTAACTAAATACACCAAGTTTCAAAAAGAAAACATTTAAGCAGACAATTTCATTTCACTCCCATCCATCAAAGATTCTAACAGAGACATTTAAAGTAAATCAGGCATCTATCTCTCTGGCAAACGACTAACTTTCTCTCTGCATGCTGTTGTATATTTGTGCACAATATTTTCTGTCTCCAAATCCCAAAGTATCCTTCCAGCTTTAGTCCGACTTTCTGCTGTTACAATCTGCTTTATGTTATCCTTTTGTCTATTTCCTTTTCCCCCCTCTTCCACCGTACTCCAGCAAGAGCAACTGCTTGTTGCCAGACTATCATTAAATATAATTAGTTCATAATTCTCTGTACTGGTTAAAAAAAGGTTAAGTAATTTTTTGGGGGAAAAAAACTAGAAGAAATTCCAGCAATATTGGAACAGAACCACACCTGCAGCATGGGAACAATTGGATTGGGTTGGGTTGCATTTCTGCCCCAACAGAACAGTTCTGGCTCGGTGCAAAGGTGATAAATCAAACAGACCCCACCCGCCCCGTATGCTGCAACATCCTTTTCTCTGGCATAAATGGTTGCCAAAAGACATTAAGCTCTGCTCAAGTTTGCAAATCTGTGATTACAGTTTCTATCTGCTCAAATGAAGATGTTCAGAATGCAGCCAGAGCAAGAAACAAGATGAACTTATACCTTCAGAGAGACAAGCTGAGTTTGTAGAGCTTCACAGAACATAAACAACAGGATTGCAAGGGAATTCTCAGTTCTAGCTGGGAGGAAAGTATGCATTATTTGTGAATAAATGCTCAGCTGACATTACTGCATCCTCTCCACAGCTGTGTGTAATGCACACAGCTGGAAGGCTACACAAAGTTTTGTTTTGTTCTTTTTTTTCCAAATACATTTTTTTTCCAAAAAAGGATGTGGCACAATTTCCCCTAAAGGAGCAGTTTTAAATGTTGGAATATGATTGTGTTTCCTGCCAGCAGTTACATAAGGAGATATAAAGCATGGGGTAAGTTAAGGGAGTTAATACAGAGAGCCAAAAACTTGGTCTGTCTGTAGACAAAAAGAAAACAGATGTAATGGTAATTTCAAAGAAAAATGTCATCCCAACCTGTAACATAGAATTAGACCAAGAAATACTGAAGCAGATTCATTTCAAACATCTCGGTTCATGGATAACATCAGATGAAAGATGTAAAACAGACATCAGATGTAGAGCAGCAATGGCAAGAACAGCATTTACAAAAATGAAAACTATACTGACAAATAAGAAAATAGCAATTAGCATCCGTATGAGGACTCTCAGCTGCTACATCCTACCAGTTCTGATGTACGGATGTGAATCTTGGAACATAAATAATAAAAAGTCAAACAAAATCACTGCAGCAGAGATGTGGTTTTACAGACGCATGCTGCGTATATCTTACACAGACAGAATAACTAATGAAGATGTTTTAAAAACACTAAACAAATTATACGCTACTGAACAAAATTAGGAAACAGCAAGCAACATTATTTGGACACATCTTAAGGAAGGAGACCCTGGAATATATCTTCACAACTGGAAAAATTAACGGGAAGAGAGGACGAGGCAGACAGAGAATGAAAATGGTAGACGGACTGACATCACGGCTACACATGGAACGGGCAACAGTCACAATTCAGAAGGCAAAAGATCGGATTAGATGGACAGAAATGATCGCCTACACTGGATGGCATGACATCTGATTGATTGATTGAAGTTAAGGCAAGCAACCTGGAAACTGGAAAGCAAATGTTTCCCCAAATACTGGCCTGTTCTTCTAGAGAACATTTACTTTCTGCTTTTGAGTTTTTTTTTTTTTTTATCCTCATCAGCAGCAGCAGAAGCAGCAGCAGCAGCACAACTACTACCACTAAATGAGTTTTGCAGTGGGGTTGTTTTGTCGTTTGCTGTTTCATAATCAGAAATTAACTTTGCAATCATTAAAGCACAATAGGAATATGTAAACTTGATGTCTATAGTTGATCAGTTCACTCCATGCTTATGAAGATCTTTTTTATGATCAAAGCTCCAGACGAGCTGCTCAGTGGAGCTTTAGTCGTCTGCTGTATAAAAGGACAAGAATGGACTGGGAGGCTCACTGACTTGGAAATATGAATAATCCACTCCATCATGTGCAATTAGGAAAAACAACACACTCCAAGAATGATAAATGTTATCAGTCTCCACCATCAAACTGTATTTTGATAACTGTGTCTCTAATAGGGCCTCATTAAGTGTTTCAAAATGAAAGTGCGATATGTTGTCAGCGCTGCAACACATTTAACCCTGGATGTCTCGGGTATCAGGTTTGTTGAACAATGCTGTATTTGAACTTTTCCTTTCTTCCTTCTCTCCTCCACACTCACACAAT
Source organism: Amphiprion ocellaris (assembly GCF_022539595.1). Lineage (NCBI taxonomy): Eukaryota > Metazoa > Chordata > Actinopteri > Pomacentridae > Amphiprion > Amphiprion ocellaris. Next base: position 38,404,322 of record NC_072769.1, read on the forward strand.
CCTCCTAAATACCACCAATCCACCTTCAAACAGCAGTCAGACTTCTGACATTCAGCATAAGTGGCTGCAGTTAGTAATAATACTTCATGCTGTGCTTGTTGCTGACTGAGCTGCTAACACGGTGTGATTTATTGCGAGGGTTGTTTGCCGTGAGGCCAACAAAACCCACCAGAGGAGACGGGCTGAGGGGTGCGAGTGGGCGGGTGGGAGATGTTGCTTAACTGGATGATTAGTGTGGGCTGTGCACTGCAGTCTGCTCAGCTTCTCTCTGGGACTGTAAGCCTGATGATGTTTAGGTGCTGCACATGCAGGAGTGCATGCACATCTGGACATGCACGTGTGTGCATTTTAATGAGAATGAACCATACAAATTTACATTTCACTACACGCACTCAGTGAGATATAAGAGCTACAACCTGCAAATTATCATTCGGTTTGTGTTAATGAAATTAAAGTGTTTTTTTTTTAGACACAAAGAGTTAATATAGTGAGTAAATATAGTGGAGGGATGTGGTGCATAAATGATTATATGAAGAAATTAGCTAAATATGGTCAAATACACAAACCTAGACAATAAAATATTAATAATAACTGAGTTATTTTCGGGGAGTTCCATTTGCTTGATTGTGAGGAATGTATATATTTTTCAGTTCGTATGTTTTCTTGTCATTATGTGCTGGAGCAAATTTAAGTAAATCAAACTGATAAAAAATGAAGTGAATATGGCTACATTAACTTCTGTACAGCAAATGACTTCAACATGAGCAGAAACCACTGTGAATGAAAGCACAAATAATCAAGGATGTAATGAATTATTATTATTTAATATATTAATATTACTCATATCATTAACAATATCCAAGTGAAAATCTCAGTCATGCATGTATTTAAATCCCCTTCATTTTAGCTCAAAGCATCCATGTCACAGATTTGGTAAACATGCAGCCCACTTCTTTCTGCTCCATGCTGCACAACATGACACACAATCCCCTCATTCTGTACAGTTCCTTCTACATAAGTATAGTAATTTATAGAGTTAAAACTTGCTCCAGCACTGGTAGAATCATTTAGGCAACAAAAACATTTTTGTATTTCGATGTAATTGCAGGTATAAAACACTGTATGTAGTGAAAATACACTACATTTTAAGTACATGCACACAGTTGCTCTGGTCTAGTTCCAAATCATTCCAGCACATTTTGTTTTCGGCTGAACTGATCATCTCCCAGAGGAGAGAGCTGCCGTTTTTCTATAATAACCATCCAACCACGGGAACCTGTGATTTCACCCTGATATCACCTTTTTTCCACAGCAGGCCTATAAATCAGCCCCAAACCTCAAAATGTATGTTTTTTCAGGCAGGCAAATTGGTAGCTGGGTTGAGAGCAAACAGGCTACTCAGTCAGCATTACAAATCTGAGGGAAATGTCTGAAAAGCATTACCAGTCATGAGGTCATCCGTGTGTGTGCTATATGTCATTACGTTTCTGGAGTTGGGTGCGAGCGGGAGGACTGGAGCCAGGCAGCAACACCAGCCAAAGCTCCCTGGATTGACATGGAAAGAGCATATGGGAAAGATTTGGGAATCCAGTAATCTGATACTAAATCTGGGGTCAGCTTTTTAATAGTCGGAGAGGTAAGGAACATCTCCTTGACCTCTTGAGATTGACATAAATATACATGCGTGCGCACACACACACACACACACACACACACACACACACACACACACACACACACACACACACACACACACACACACACACACACACACACACACACACACACACACACACACACACACACACACACACACACACACACACACACACACACACTTCTGTCGGCCCACATGCATGTGGTAGTGATCTGGAACCCTAATTAGCTGAGGATGGGGGTGGAAGGAAGGGGAGGGTGAAATTGGATGAGAGGTTCCTCTGATTGAGGGGAAATGGGAAACAGGCTGGAACCACAGAGAATGATCATTTGTGGACCAGCAGTGAAATATCTGTGACTTGGCCCACTGCTTGGTGCACATCTATCCCCTGTGATTATGGCCTCCAGTCCCTGGATGCCAATATCCATTGGTCTGAAAAAATGCGAGTTTGGAGGCCGTGATTACAGAATGAATCACTGACTAATCTGCTTTGGATTACTCACTCTTGCCTTTGCTTCTGCAGTCCCAAAGCACACTGATGACTGGTGTCATAAAACACATCCCAAACCTTTTGGAGAATTTAGGAGCTGACACTTTTATCTTGAGAAATTACAATAAATAAGAAGGTCAAACCTTAACATGGCAAAAGAATTGCAATGAGGCCTTGATGGATGAGTAGAACCAGGTTGAAGCTCCGTGTAAGCGAGCAACTGTTGTGGTAAAGTGTCCTTTTGCATTACAGTGAGGTCTCCCAGCAGTGTGCAAGCTGCTCCACATCCAGCCAAAGCAAAAAAAATATATGCAGATATATATAGCATAGTGTGAAGCTTAAACAACATCACATATCCACCAAAAATATGCCATTATATAATATATTACAGCTGCTTAGCTTTGCAGAGCAGAAAGCTTGGAAACAGGAGACATTTTTGTTCCGAATTTTTCCAAATGTACACAAATGTTCTGCTCTCCAGCACCTCTAAAGCATCTCATGTGGCATTTACTTAATCTGTACAAACACTGAAATGACAGACTTATGTGCCACATAATTCAAAGAAATCATCTGGCACATGACCATAAAATGTTGGTTAAATTAACAAGGTATAACGGTCCCTAGTGACTTTGGAGGGGGGCTTAGAAGTCAAAATCAAAGTCAAGTTATTCATAAAGTCCATTTAAAAGCAATTGAACCGAAGTGCTACAACATTAAAATCTGAAAAACACAAAGACTAAAAGACAAAACTAGAAAAGAATAATAAAACTGAATGATACATAATGATAAGAGATGAAGTCAAAGTGTCAAGCTCTACTTGAATCAAAGGTCAGTGAAAAGAGATGGGTCTTAAGCAGTGAGGAAGCAACTTTGTGAGGAACGTAAAGCTTTACCTTGGCTGAAAGTATCAACTTTTTTTTGAGTTGATCTGTCAAATTTGAATGCATTGTCAAAGATCAGATCAAGGTTTTAAGGGGGAAAAAACTATTGTATGAAGACAAAGGGCCAAGAGTGCTCAGTATGACCCAAAAGGTTCGGCCCACCAAACATAACAATCTCTGTCCTATTTTCATTCAGGTGAAGAAAGCTGTGAACTTTAACTCAATATCATTGAGTTTTTACTTCTTTGAAATGGGCAGATAGACTTGCATAACGTCTGCAAAACAATGAAAAGTAACGCAGTGTTTCGTAAAAACAGACTGTAAGGAGAGCATGAGAAGACAATGAGACCCAAAATGGAGCCCTGGAAGACCCCGTAAGCAATAGAGGCTGCAGTCAAACAACATTCACCTCATTGAACAAAGAAGTTGTGTCAGACACGACCTGACCCACAGTGTTAGTGCCCACCCAGCTTACCATCTCCATATTTAACACACACACATAACTATGAAGTTGATCTCATTCCAAAAATGTATTTCAACAAGATAAAGAAAACAATAAAAAGATGTTTTGCAGTCAGTGTTAAGTGTTGGGAAAAAGAATCACATAATTGTAGGATGTTAACAGTGTCCTCAAAGTGAACTAGAAGTGTTGTATGAACATGTCAGAAGTGTAGCTCAAAGACGGGTTAAATCCTGCCATCACAGAGGGAGGTGAGATGCAGTGAATCGTACAATGAAGACAAACATGCTTTTCTCTGAGGTATTTAGGTTTGCACTCACTTCTACAAACAAAAAGTAACAGAAAAAGCTATTTTCAGAATGAAAAAAAGGTAAGCTTAAGACTAAAATTCCAGTCTTGTTTACTTCCCACCTCCACACATCTGTCCAATGTGAGGCAGGTTTGTTTGTTTCAGTGCCGCAAAGTTCTAAAAGTTGTCAGACAGCCAGCACATTTCTGACATTAGAACGGTGCAGGTGGGAGAGTTATCTGCTGTAAGAGATTAAATCATCATGACTTGTGTATGTCTTTTTGTAAATAAAAATTCCTGTGTGCAGCTTTTCTCATTTTTGGTAATTCACTTGTTGAAAGGATTCTTCACCATCTGGCTCACCCACTGCCTCAGTGTCTTCCAGGGACAGCTTAGGCCCATCTATAACCCTCAAGTATCCTCCTCCTCAAGACCCAGTGAACCCACTGGGAACAAAGCAGACAAATCCCAGGCTTAGTGCTCTCCACATAAAACACAACCCATTTCCCAGTGGACAGACCAGCCGCGCCACTGAATAATCCTGGTAAACCAGGCTCAGGATGGGTTGCTTCCAGGCACGGAGGGTACTAAATCTAACACACTGTCACCAGCTGCGAGATAAACTCCCATACATTCATGCTCTTTAATGCAGGCGGGGCTTCCCTGCACAAACAGGCAGCTATAATGTGCATTCAGTCACTGTCTTTTTACCCGCAGACAGCATTCTTGCGCTCAAAATATAACTATACATCAGTCTGCAACAGTAGCACAAGAGGAGCACCCTACAACTCCAATTATCCGCCACACTCTGCCTTTAACCTTTTTGTGCTTCCCTGTGAGAAGATGTGAAGCTGTTTGTTCTGTAATTCTAGAGGGAAAAAGTTGATTAGACCTCCCAATGATGCCTTCTTACTTTTCCCAGTTACTCCCAGCAACCGAATGGCAGTCACACATGATTGGCAGGCAGGAGCTTTTATCTGTTTGTATAGCCGAGGGTCTGTATAGCTTTTGGCATTTATGGCTGGACGAGGTCAAATAATGTGGTAGTTTTGTCCAACATTTAATTGCCTATTATTGACTTTGGTAAAGTCTAGTCGTCTGGGACAAAATCTGTCACTTCATCGTCTTGTAAAGCTCTTTGTCGCATGTGTGTTCCCATTCAGTGTTTAACATAATATATAGCTGTGGATCTGAATACCAAGTTGTTGAGTGAAAGCCTTGCGCCTCCTAACTTTTAGCCTTTCAGAAACTTGTTTTTGACTTAGTGCAAACCTTGGTTTTGAAAAGCCCAGAGGGGTCAGAGTTTAATTGTTCCCTCAGAGGAACATGTATTCTTTTAAATCACAGTGATGGCGAAAACATGGTAATCCTTTAAGATTGTGTTACAGAACGAAGACTGTTTTAAAAGGAAAAAAAAACAAAAATTTTACATAAAAGCTTCCTGTAAATGAATAGATTCCTGATATGACTATACACAATACTATTCTGAACACAGCAATCATAAATATAAGAAGGGATCCAGGAGATGTGGAGACATTAAGATGTTTTGGTTGAAGCTACAGTTTAGTAAAAATACTGAGGATGAACTTCGTGTAAGCAGGATCACCTTTTTTCTTCTACCTGTATGCTTGAAAACTAAATTTACTGCATAACTAACAATCAGTACACTGTGTGTGAATATAACTGCACATATTTTAGTTGCATTATAGACAAGTAAAATGTTCTGGAGTGTGTAAATCATCATAGTGCCCTACAATAATAGATGACACATTGCCCAGATACACAATGATAACAAAAATTCTTCATTCCATCCAGTTGCCAAAATAATTTATGGCTGTAGTTTTCTTTCCTATACTATCTTTGCATTATGCAGCTTAAGGCTAATATACAATTGTGAAAACATGGAGTTTAGTACACTAACCTGCTAACAAAAGCAATTTTTGGTCACCTTTTTAATAATAGATAACTGCGCTAACATTTGTTGGACACACATTTAAATTTCGACCACTGAAATGTTTGTTTGCATGAGCGCACATGTATATTACCTGAAGGCTGAATTGTAAAACAAAGAAAAGGCTCTGACATACTTATTTTCCTTTTTTTTGAACATGTTTTCATGGGTTTACCTAATTCTAATCCTGACTTATGAAGGAGCCTGAACTGCTTTCTTTGCACAGAAATTCCCACTGAACTGATCCTGCACAGTGACCTTCAGAGTTAAAAGCTCGAAGCTGGTAAGAGTGAAAATCTGAAAATCTATATGTTTCTCGAAGTGGTCAAAAAGTGATATTGTGCAGAATAAAGCTGCAACATGTTCCTTAACTTGCAGCACATCACGATGCTGGATTGGTCTGAAATACAGCAGTAGCAGCAATTTCTAAAAGTACTTTTTGTTAAATATTTTTTTTCTGAGCAAGTGAAAATCATAAATATGATCAAAAGCTGAGTGGTTAAAATGGCCTTAACTGTGAGTATAAAGTTTATTCCACAAAAAAATCTCACTGTTCTAGGTGACTTCATAAAGTCCTTAGAAACAAAGTGTTTCACTTTACTAAACTGTGTTTTTTATGTTTATTCATACAACATACTATAAGTCAGTGAACATTTTTTAACTTCCTGTATGCTTCAAGTTCTGTGGCTCAGCTGGACTTCCTTTAGTGAAAGGCACTTGACTTCAGGTGTTCCTTTGATTATTATTTGGGTGATACAATGCAATAATTTTACAGTGACGTCTAACATGTAGACACAGACACAAGGAAAATAATCTTACTTCTAAATTTCCTTGCTCTTTTTAACTTTTTCTCTGCTTTCCCTCCAAATCAGAGGAGTATGAGTGAAGGAGAACTGTGGTTTTTCTCCCTCTAAGGTTTTAGCAGGATGAGTTAGATAGAAAACAGCAGCCCATTCATCATGACATGCTGTAATGAGGGAAGAAGAGTGATTTATGCTGCTAATAGCATCATAATTACTAGGAATGGCAGTGAATTACAACATCCAAAATCCTTCAGACAAACTTGCAATCTCCTTCCTGATGTGATGTCATCAAGGCCCATTAATTAGGTTTTTCTCAGGCTTTACTTATGAAGGTTTATATTTGTTAAGAGACGCTTTGCTTCTGATCTCCACTTTCTACTTGTGAAGCTAAACAAAAAAGATGCCTTTATGCAGGAGTGTTCTGCCTGGGAGCTGAATGTTACAGAACTGCAACGTCTCTGGTTTGGTTTCAGCCAGTGACCTGTGCTGCATGTCATACGCCTTACTTTCACCTCACTGCTGAGAACTTTTCCTTTGTCTCTTCACTTCCAACTATTCAAGAAAGGCAAAATGTGCCAAAACACAATCTTTAAGAACAACGCCCTACTGCAGGACTTTCAAAGTAAGGTGAGGAGCGTCACTCCATTACATTTATTTCCAAGATTTTCCAAAGTATTTAAGCTTTGGCCACAACTTGTTCCCAGATGTGCACCTAAATATGGAGGAGCTCATCTGGTCTGAGACTTTGTTTGGACCACATGTTTCAGATGGTGATTAGAAAAGCAGACTGGTTCAGGAGAAAACAAAGTGAAATTTAATTTTAACTACTGATTAACGCTGCATACCAGCTTGCAATCACACCAAGCTTCAGTTAAAATTCTGGGATTTTCCTGCCTGCTGCACATTACTGTTCATCTCGCTACATAAACCTGCTCTGTTCAACTTAGTGCAGCTCAGATAGATCAGATTCTAGTACATATTTTCCAAAAGGAGAAATGTTTTCATTTAAACATAATCAGTTTATGTGGAGATATTTTAAGGGAATTACGTAAAAGGGTAAACAGGGAAGAAAACTGTGTCGTGTGATACATGCTGCACAAACACTTTCAGTTTATCCTGTAATCCTATTGGAGTCTGACAAGCAAATACATACATGTATATAAATGTGTAAACATTATCTTAGATTTTGTCTCAATTTCTTTGCTGACAAGTTGAGTTACCAAAGATCAACCTGCTATGATCAAGTGGCTACAATTCACATTAAACCCCAGAGACAAGCTCTTCCAAGCATTTGCCAAAAAATACAATTTTACTCAGTAGAAATGGGATTATTAAATTTTTTTTGGAGTTTTTAAATATCTTTACAGATCACACATCTCAAAGTTCATCTTAAGACTTAATTAAGCAGCTTAAAGAATTCAGCTAATCTGTCTAGACTGATGTTTATCAGAGAAAACTTGTGCAACAGATTCCTGCAAAAACAAACAAAAGAGCAATTCTTTAACACAAATATTACACTGAGAAACGCAATGATCTACTACATCCCTTTTTAGCAGAAAACACATCATAGAGACTCAGGAAGAACAGCCACAGGCCTGTTCTTTATGTTCCTCTGACTTCATATTATAGCATAAATTTCTCTGAGGTCTGTTTGTGAAGACTGACCACTTTGAATGTGAGCACAGCTGGAAAACCCCGATGTGAAGCCAGTGTTCCAGATGACCCTCACAAAAGCTTCTGTTCAGACGCTGCATACGGTAATGTAGTGGGCGGCTGAACACATCAAACAGTCTGAGAGCTTCAGTCTGAGTGTGTCAGAAGCAAGTTGTTCAGTTTAGGTGTGGGACTGAACAAAGGCAAAGCTCAACTTCACTGACTCAATGTCGCCATCTACTGTTAAAGTATTACACCTTCTTTTTTAAAAAAAATGACTCGAATAAAGGCTTTCATTACTTTAACCTTTAATTAAATAAGTTTTTGCACAGTTTTGTTGTCACACACAGGTACAACTAACTTGAATGAGAACAAATATTGTAGATCAGGCTTCCCATTTTCCATGTGTGTTAATTTCTTGCTAAGCGGTGGAATTTCCTTCCTTCTGACTGGAATATATTTAGTGTAATCCTCATCTATGAAGAGCCAGGGACATTATGGAGGGGGGGAGGCAACACATTGATTTGCAGGACTTGGAAGAAATGTGTAATTTGGCAACAATTATTAACAAAATAGAGGCAAAGTTCAGAGACAAAATACATACAAAAGACACATGTTGATTTTCGGAACATGCTTGCAAATTTTCTAAACCCGCATACTTTAAATGGTATACTGGAGAAGTAAATATAGTGGTATTGTTTTTCTTTATCTCCTTACAGACATACTTTCAATCCTTTGTGTTAATCTGATGACTACTGAATATGTCGGCTTCATGTCTGGACGAACACCCTGGTCGCTTCACTGGAAAGGTCACAATGGCAAGGTTAATATGTCACTAAGTTGGAACTAGTACATTTTCCATGTCACTTCAAACATAGCACAAATTTGAACTGCATGTAGAGTCATTAACAGCTATGCAGACACAAAATCGCAACACTGATGTTTTAGTATAGTCTTATTAATATTGCATGTGTATCATGGCGCTCTCTCAGTTTTTAACAAACTGAAGAAGCAGCAGTGCTATGTATCCCATGCCTGAAAGGACTACTAATTTTGTAGGGGAAAGTAAAGGTCAATTTGGATCCATTTAAACCCGAGTAAAAATTAATTCATTGTATGAGCAACTATATTCTCTACATGTGTTGAAGTGAATGTTGTCATCATTGTAATTTATTGAGATTTATCAATTGAAAAATGCCTTTTTAATATAATTATTACCAAATTACAAGAAAACTTTCTCAAGAATTTCCAGTTATACATCAGTTGTGTGTTTAGGACCTTATTTAAAAAACACCGGGACACATAAAAAAAAGTGTCAGATTAAACAATTAAACTCACACTATATTTTATTTCAAATTCAAATAGCTCCCTCCAATTTAATTGCCTGCTTTACTGTGTTAACTTTGCATTTTTTGTCCACTATTTTAAAGGCTCATCTCACGTGGTTTTATTTTTGATAGACAGCGAGTGTCAGTGCAGCACCGCCTTAGTGAGCAGGGAGGACAGTTGTACCACATCAGTGTGCATCAGTTGCCATCTCCTTTCTTTTCAAGCATATCTTGAGTGTCTCAGTCCAGCACCTGTCTGTGGTGATGAGTCGGTGTATGTGGGTGGACCTGGCGTCTATGTGGCCTGTTTGCCAACCGCAGCTTCAACAATGTGTGACTGTGTCAACACAAATACCATTCTGCTTCCGTCTTCCTCCGCCTTGCTCAACTTCCCAAGTGGCAGGAGACAGCATGGAGGCCTGGTCGGTGGACTTCTTTCCTTCTTTACCGTGTTTATTTTTCACCTGCAAAGGCACAACGTAGGTTAAAAGAAAACACAGCCACCCTGCAGATGATGAGCTGGTGTACGGTCTACGTTCATTATTAATCAATATTTGTCTTTCGGGGATGGAGTGAGACGTGTAAAGCTCTGACCTGGGGTCTGAGTGTCAGCTAAACATTTTCTTTAGTTTGGAAAAGAAGCCTCCCTCCTCCTTCTGCTGCTGCTTGTCCTTTCCCTCCTCTGAGCTGGTCGATTTTGCACCAGAGCTTGAAGTGTTGCTGCCCCCTCCTGGACAAAAACATGCACTTCATCAGGTGAGTACAGGGGAACTGACTATCTGTGTCTATAGGCTCATCTCAGTTCTCTGTTTAAAGCCTCTTTGTCTCCTCTGTCTTCCTGCCTGTGATCTGCCAGTGAGGATGGACAGGTGAATCCTCCCTGTGCCTTTTGCAGACGTCTTTTCTGCACCCATGATGTATAAAAGAGGTGGGACACACAGGTGGAATATACAAACCATGTGTATATAATACAAATCACTCTATCATATGACGTCACTCTATAATTGTACAGTAGGCTTTTGTGTGTCGTGCCTCTTTTATACTTCACAACGAATGTGTGTGTGTGTGTGTGTGTGTGCACACATTGCATAAATAAATTTCAATGTATGATATCTGGACATTCTTGTCACATTATGCCATGTTGTGAATTGAATTCTTTGTTTTAAAAAAAAAAAAAAAAAGAGCCGTAAGATGTCATGACACCACCATCTGCAGACATCATAAAACACAGGAGCAGGCTGGAACAAAACAATGGACATATGATGCAATTATGACAAACGTCTTTAAAATGACAGCTCTGACTCTAGGATGGTTCATGTTGTTCAATGCCTATCACCTCGACTCCTTTCTACTTGTACACTCACATCCCTGGCAGAGGTGACTCAGACACGAGGAGGGGAGTCAAGGAAAATTAATTAAGGATGCACAAACTGAAAAATAAAAGAGTGATATGTGTGTGTACATTAGTGTGGAGTGATGTTCTGACTGGACTCTAGTCCTGACCTGCTGAAGGAGTGACACCGTTGACAGTCCCCTGAACATCCGTCTCCTCCTCTGCATAACTCTGCAACAGAGAGCGCTGCCTTCGAGTTAACTTCCTGCCGGGAAAAGAGAAAACAATTACTGACATACTAATTAAACCATGCAATTATTACCAATTCACAATGTAATGTAATGTCATAAAATTCAACAAACTTAACGCAGAGCCAGTTCAACACGTGCCTGTTCATAACAGGCCGACTATGGCTTACAGCATTAAGGAGTGACTGAAGTCATTCATCGCAGGGGAAAATGGGTGTGCCAGCAAATAGTTCATTCACTTTGACAACGTTTGCAATAATTTAACTACAAACACAGATATGACATCATCTAGACTGATACTAAATAAATAGACTAATATCTAACATTATTTTAGGCAATTTGTCCTGTGTCTGTGTGTTCCAATAGCAGAAAAAATAACACACACATGCAAAATGTTAGTGTTTTGAGGAGAGGACCGCTATGAGGACACACTTATTAATGTAACTGGTTGTGTGTTACTACTAAAAAACGAAGAACATCCAAAATGATCCTGATGAGCAGAACTAACGCTATCCAAGCCAGCCATGAGAAAATAATCTGACAAAAACTGGATTTTTAGAAGTTGTTTGCTTTGACATAAGAAGCGATAAAACAGACACATTAGCAGCTGATAGATACCAAAGATAGGGTCCAAAGGAACTTCATACAGGGTAATAAAATAACATTGTGTGTAGTTTGTGTTCAGTAAGTACTGTGAAGAGTGTCATTGAAACCTTGAAAAAGTGCTACAGACAACAAATTTTAGCCAAAACATGAGCATCTTTGATACAAACAACTTCATACTTGACACCGTTCATCTCAGTACTCAGCAATAAACTAATGACCAAGTGTGAAGTACATCAGATTGTTGTAGAAAAAAGCAAAGAACAGACTAACTCATACACCCTCGACAGTTAGTTAAAATAGGTACTATTTGCCTGTCTATGCCACAAAAAATCTACATTTCTGGCAGATTATTTCATACATATTTCTTGATAACTTAGAAAGAAATATTTCTATGCACATGTAAACTTCATGATTTATAGCAAAAAAATGAGGTTTTGCAGCTGTCAACAACAGTAAGGCACATGTGCATGTAACTTGTAAATCATGTGATTTTACGATCATGTCAGAGTGACAACAAACTAACAGCTGTGTTACATGACCATGACATGTCGTCTGGGACAACTAGGCTTCACGGCTACAGCGAACTGAAAACAGATTGAGAACATTTGCGTGCTTGTCTTACTTCGGCACCCTGATCTTGATGTGAACGTAGTGATCTCCGTAGCTGTAACTGTTCATCCTCCTGATGCCTTTCCCCTGCAGCCGGATCACCTGATCAGCCTGGCAGCTCTGGGGAATCTGAAAACACAGATGAAGATTTGAAAAAGAAAACTAATTTTCCACTACGTGTGTCTAACACATGAAGCGAGAAATTCCACACAACAGAAAACTGGAACATATTCTGACCATTCTGTTGTAGAAAAAGACAGACAGAACCAGGATAGACTTAATTCTAGGCTTTAAAAGTGAATAATGAACCCATTTTCAATTGAACTGAACCAGTGTAATAACATATACATGTAAGGTTTAAATCTAAGAAAATTTCACTAAAAAATAGCACCAAGACTATCTACAGATACATATTATATTAAGTATAAGCGAGAACTCGGAGGATAACTTTTGATATTCTTGTCAATACGATCTAACCCTGCCAGTTACTGACCACCATACTGATGGTTTCATGGAGGCCCTGTGCTGTGGCTGTGCCTCCCAGGATGGCCTGGGCTATGGAGATGAACACATCAGAGTGGATGTCTGCTCCATTACGTCTGAACACTGGGCTCCTCTGGACCTGCACATTTCAAACACATTAAACATCAAACATCACAGCTGCTCCAGTACATGGCTAGAATTCAGCAACTCCTTAACTGCTTTGAAAACAACACTTACCCTAAATGTAATGAGAATTTCTTTTGACCCTACTGACATGCGTACAGTCTGACCATTTTCCACTCCTGTAAGAAAACATCCCAGAATATGTCATTATTTACCATCTTCAACCATGTTGTCATACATCTCCAGTTTGGCACGAGATGAGACATGCTGAGAAGCTCCAAGGATCATGAATTTGAGCGGCAGTTGCTCCAAACATTGGAGTTAACTCGTGCATTAAAAGAGATTTGAGAATCAACGTCCGTCTTTGACTTGTGAGACTCCAGGTGACGAACCCACCAGCAGGTACAGGTACATTGACTGTCTGCCTCTTCCTGGTTTGGCCTGAACCTCTGCATAAAGCACAGTGTGTGTTTATAATCGATCCTTTCCCACCACAGCGCCGACACGTGGTGCGCATCATAAAAGGACCTGTGTTGATCGCCTCCTGCAGGGGGCGACAAGACAAGAACATACTGACTAATAGCACGGTGAAGGAGCGTGGCGAAGTCCTAAGAGAGGGTCTTACAGCTTGAGGATGGTTCCACAAGTTAAAGAGCTCTGCTAACTATCCTGCTGTCAAGTGTAAGTGTTAAACTCACCATGCCTGTACCGTTGCAGTATTGACACTGAGACACCTTGGTGCCCGGCTCATTGCCCCTCCCATCACACCTTGGACAGGTGTCGTCGATGTTCACGCTCAACTCCTTGTTTGCTCCTTTTGCTGCCTCGGTAAATGTAAGCTCCATCACAAACTATGGAAAGATGAAGGAAACATATTTACAATAGAACACTTAAAGCAGCATTCAACTCTCAATGATCCACTTGATTATTACTCTGCCACGGAACGAGGCGGAGTTATGTGACCATCATCGTACATTTGTCCAGCTGTCTGTTTGTCTGTCAGCAACATTACTCAACAACGGAATAATGGATTTGGATGAAATTTTCAGGGAAAGTCAGAAATGACAAGGACCACCTCATCAGATTTTGGCAGTGATGCAGCTTATAGTCTGGATCCACAGATTTGTTAAAGATTTCTGTATCATTGGGAGATAGCATCATGGCATCACTGTAACTATGACAACAAGGGAACACTACATCAGCTGCCTGCTAGCGATCACATGATTGTGATCCTACTACAAATCCACCACTGAGGACTTATCGGGACTCATCCATCGTAAATGATACAAGGAACAACTGATTAAACTGTGCGGTGTTTCCGAGTCCCATTAATTTCCGCTGCACGCTACATATTTAGATCACGCAATTCGATATCCGTACATAACGTACACAAGCATAACACACACCTGTACTCAGCGCAAGGTCATTTTGTTTGTTGGTACATCTATATTAAATGGACACATTCTATGTAGCCGTGATTTCTGCCACAAATTTCTTCAAGATTTCAGCCGTCGGAAATGATACAGCGACTGAGCAGCCTTGGTGGAGTACTGCGCTCTGAGTGCTTTTCTTGTTGCGTCTGTGTAACTAATTATTCATTAAAATAACAATAAAAGCATTTAAATACCTACATCTTTAAATAATGGTCAAAAGGCAAAAGGACAAAACACGTTAACGCTACAGTGTTCATAGTGACTTCTTACCTCAGGCCTTTGGTCAAACATGTTGTGGATGTTTCCAAAGCCCATGCCTCCTGAAAACTCTCCAAAAATCTTCCTGAACAGCTCCTCAGGGTCGATATTGCTCCCCCCAGCCCTGTAGTACTGCTGTTGACCAGCCCCAGCTCGGGTCGGGTCAAAGCCTGCTGCTCCATACGTGTCGTACTGCTTCCTCTTCACCTCGTCACTCAGCACCTGCAGACAGCAACAGAGCAATGAAGTGCTGAGTTTACTGCAAAGCTTTAAACATAATCTGAAGACTAATTCTCCTGTGTTGCTACAATATACAGTGCTGTGAAGAAGTATTTGTCCCCTTCCTGATGTCTTCTATTTTTGTATATTTCCTACACTTAAATGTTCCAGATCATTAAACTAACATTCACATTTATTTAATATTTGACAGCGATAACCCATGAAACACAAAAAGCAGCTTTAAAATGATTACTTATTGAAAATCGACATCACCTGTGAAAACGTAATTGTCCCCGCTAAACCTAATAACTGATTCTGACTGACTGATCCTTGGTAGCAACAACTGCAGTTAAATGTTTATGATAGTTTGTGACCAGTCAACCCAATTGCTAAATGAATTTGGTAGATTGGACAGCATTTTTCCTTGAATAAATTTAATTAACTTTGTATTTTCTAACATTATCTTTGTGTTTTGTTCAATCACCTGAAACATTTTAGCATGAAAATTGAAAATACTATTTCCATGCACTGTACATAACTGGAGAGGGTACTAAAATGTATCTGGTTTGTACCTCATAGGCTTCAGCCAGCTTGGCGAACTTCTCTTTGGCCTCTGGATCATCTGGGTTGGTGTCTGGGTGGTACTTCTTTGCCAACTGTAGACAAACAATGTGAAGAAAGATGAGAACAAAAAATGAGAACGCAGATTTACACACGCTTCCTTTTATTCAAGCATTTGGGGTATCGTAAGATATACTTTCACATCTCGTTTTACTGCCAAACATTTTACCCAATTTCCTTCTCTTTTCAGACTTGATAATAATACATTACTGAGACATGTGAGCGCTATGTACAATAGTGTGTCAGACACCTGATAGTAAGCCTTCTTGATGTCCTTTTGTGAGGCAGTGCGAGAGACACCCAAGACTTCATAGAAGTCCTGCTTGTTTGCCAGATTGCTGCTGGAGTGGAAGAAGTGACAGGTGGTGCCATGGGGACATTTCATCCCTGCAGAGGAAAACAAAACAAAAATAACTATTAATAAAGAGGGAAAATGGTTAATATTTATATATTAGTAGCTGCAGTAAGTTGTGATGAAAGGTATAAAATTATTTTATTTGTGCAAATACTGCAATGTGTCTGAAAGTTGAAATTATGTCCAAGTGCACAGCTATACTCCAGTTGGAAACCCTGCAGATATAAACCAAGATTAGTGATCATAAACAATTATTTTGCCCTGCACAGACATATGAGAATTTAAATCCAGTATGGAATCACCGAGTTGTATTTACAGCAAACTAAAATTACTCAAATTAAAGTCAGATATTCTGTGATTTCAGCTACTTTTCTTTGGCAAACTGCAAAGTTTTGGGTTTGGACTACTGGCTGAAATAATGAGCTACATGAATACATTTCTAGGAGCTAAAGCTAATTAGAACAAGTAAGTTTTTATGTTTCATATTACACCATGTGATTAAGTCAAGAAGATAACCCTAATTGATATTATCAATAGTGATAATCAATCCAAAGATGATAATCATTTGTTGCTGCCATTTCAGCTCCATTTAACACAAGAAAAATGGAGGTGGTGAGTACTGTCGCCTCACAGCTGTAAGATCCCGGTTTGCATCCTGGCCTGGGATGTTTCTGTGTGGAGTTTGCATGTTTTCCCTGTGTAGTGTGGGTTTTGTCCGGGTGTTCTGGCTTCCTCCCAAGCTGGCAAATCTGCAGCCATTATGTGATGTCATCATGTCAATGTGGAGCAGAATCCACACCACCAAAAACACACTGTTTTAAGAGCAATGTACCTTGTATTACTAGGGTTGCCACCCATCCTTTAAAATATGGAATCAGCCTTTATTTGACAATTAATTGTTGTGTCCCGTACTAAATCAATACGGGATGCAAGTTGTTCCATATTTTCATAAATGTCCTGTACATGTCTGTCACACACTCATCAAAACTGTATAATGAACAAAATAAAATGCAGGAAATATTAAGGGCAGCCAATTTAAACTTCGTAGGACCTATGTAGCGAGGACCTGATGCGAGGTCCAGTGGATTGATCTCAGACTTCTCTGTATACCTGGTCCTACCCAGGTTTATTTTTTTGTAAAAGATGATTTTTTAAATGAAAACTGTCTCTACATTTCACTATTTCTGAATCCGGAAACCACCCCTGACCACCAACAGGCTGAAGTCATTCTCTGAAATCCACCTTTTGGAGCCATTTTTGCTGAAATTATGGAAACGAGACACAAAATGACAAAAATGAGATGCAAAGCAACAAAAACGAGACACAAAGTGACAAAAACGAGACACAAAACGACAAAAAAACAAAAAAAAACAAACACCACTGACCACCAACGGGCTGTCATCATTCTCTGAAATCCACCTTTCTGAACCATTTTTGCTGCAGTCTATAATTCTATATTATTACAGTCAAATATTTTTCTTGAAAACTGCAGAAAGAATTTTTATTGCCACTGACAATCAAATTTAATGATTTTTAATGCCATTTAAGGCCTTAATTTTCGCAAAATCAACGTAATTAATGCTTTTTAATGCCCTGCAGAAACCCTGTGGCAACTCTATGTATAACTGTCCCTGTATCCTAATAAACTGCTCATCCAGAGCATCTTTTCCTGCTGCAGTACATTGAAATCATTCCAAAAATGCCCAAACGATGCTGACATACAGGCGCTGTGACCGTAACAAGGTCAGTGATGGTGCAGACTTTTTCACTCTGTAACACGGAGAGCAGTTACATCATACAGCCGGCTAACCAACCCGGAGGACAATGACAGCTTTTACACAACTTTACCGGCTGACGCTAACATCTGCACCTTTTAACACCTGGAGGACTGAGCATTTAAACAGACTGACGGCGTCATAAACGACAGAAAACCTGCTGCTGTTAGAAACTTCTGCAGTGTTTTGCTAACAGGTAGCTAACTCTTCTCACCCGTCAGTCCGCTCAATGTCACGACATTTCCGCGAGTCCAGGAGCTCAGGGTGGCCGCTGTCCCTCCGCGGTGTGTCTGCGGGACCGCCGCCCGTCTACCTCCTCCATGTCTCGGAGGAACGGTAAGAAAACAGCCGCTACGACGTCCAGAGGAGCCAGATGCCGCTAACCAGCGTGCAGCGAGCCGGGCAGCGGAGGACGCCATTTCTGCGTCACTACCGGGTCAGTGACGGTCTGCGCATGTGCAGGGTAAACCGAAAACGGTCACAACAAATGCAAAATAAAACTTAAAAAAACAAAACAAAACGGACCAATCAGCAGTAATACATTCACAGTACCATGAGTACAAATTTTACTTGCAATATATTTATGCATTTTCATGGTAGGCTGATAGATGTATTGTATACTAATGATAACAATAAAATAATAGTAGTAATAGGCAAGGCAGCTTTATTTCTATAACACATTTCGTATTGTTTTTCTCACTTGTAATGCCATATATGACATATTGTGTTGAGGTTTGGGGAAATACATATAGAACATATGTAGACCCTATAATTAAACTCCAGAAAAGAGTTATTAGAATAAGAAATAAAGCTTCCTACTGTGAAACTACTACTAAACTATTTATAGAGTCTTGCACCTTAAAATTTTTAGATATTGTATACTTAAAAACATTAGAAATACTATATCAGGTGAAGAATAAAAGTTTTCCCACCTGTATTCAACAATTCTTTAAATTAAGAGAAAAAATTATAATTTAAGAGGGCCGGGTGTCTTTGAAAGTGGTAGTGTGAGAACTAATGTTAAATACAGATTTAAAAACTTTTTTTTGCCAAAATCGCTAATGCTTTTAAATAGGGATGCCTGAAAATCACTATGGTGTTGTATGTTTGATAACTTTTGTATTATATGTGGTGTATGATGTATGGAATATGTATTACTTTTCTTTTTTTTTTCTTTTAAGGCACTTCAGCACAAGTCCAAGACAAATTTCCCTATGGGGAAAATAAAGTATATCCTATCCTAATTTGAAAATTTCTGTGTTATTTTTCTTTTCTTTTTTCCATCAATTTAAGAGCTCACCTTTAAGTAAATTTTTCTGATAATATTTATGTACACGTGGAGAAAATAAAGTGCTATTATTAAAGATGTTATGCAATTAATTAAGAATAAAGATATCATATTTTACTCTTGAGAGACCAATAACAAGTCAATATGGAGGTGAAGGGTCATCGAACACAGTACCATGCTGGACATTTTACTTTAAAGTAAAGACAATGCGTTTTGTTTTTCTCTGTTTAATAAAATCTAGTCAGTGTAGACATAGCGCTAAATCAAATGCACTTTGTAAATAACTCAGACAATTATTTTATTGAGAATTGAACTTGCTTTAACTAATCTAACTATTTTTAGTCATGAAGATGTTTGCTTGTGCACTACAGAGACAGTAGATGGCATCACTGAGCTGACAGACACTTATCTAGAGCCCTTACTGTATGTAGTGTCATTGTACTAACTGAACCCAGTTCAAAAACGGATTTGTTTTTCTGAAAAAGGTGCTAAAATAATCCAAGCAAAGTAATAGTATTTTCAAAGGGTCATTAGGTTTCTCTGACACAGCAGCAGTCAGACGCTAATAATCTCAAAACTGCGATGGGACATTGACCTTTGTGTCCTGGGGAAAGGGTTCAAATGTCACTGAAAGAGTGGTAGACTGCGAACAATGTTCCTCTGCATCAGGCAGATGTCAAGGCTGGGTCATGCATGCTTTGTACAGCTTAGTCAATTATAATAGCTTCATGAAATGACTGACAATCCAAGATTTTCCCTAAAATTAACATTTTCCTCACATTCAGACCAGCTTCTCTCTGCAGGTCTGTGTCAAGCAAATTATCAACAACTTAAAGGCAACAATAGCTGGACAACTGTTCTGTAGTATCTTACACCCTCACTTCTATTATAGTGGATTGCACCATGTGCACAATAAAGACCAGTCAAAAGCCTTTAGAAAACCCTTTAAAGAAAACATTTCACCACCACAAGTCATAGCACCAAGAAAAACACGTTTCACACAGAATGCATCTCAGTAAAATGTTTCATTAAATAATTACATGTTTTAAATTTTAATTTATTGTTTTTGCAAGAAATAGTGCATTAAATGTTCTGCAGTTAAGTGCAGATGAAAAGACAGATAAATATAATAGCTCATGCTTAAACATTTAATGGCGTCTTCAACGTGTCGTCTTTAATTTTGGCTGTTAACCGAGGCTCTTTGATGTTTACATGAGAAGCTGTTAAGCATGAACAACCCTGTCTCCACTAAATTACGTTCTCACACAACTAAACTGCATTCTCAGTTACGTTGCAGCAGAAATACATTGTCCTGGTTTATGTCTGTAACATATTATGAAACCAAAATGTTATATTATGATTTCAAAACCAAACCATTATTTGAAGGTTTCCAAATGTGGCACATTCACCAAAGAGGACGTCTGCTAATACTATGACAAAAATAATTGATGCTGTATTGTTGTGCTTCAATTCTTTCTGTTGAGCAGACAGCAGCCTGCTGTTAATTCATTTTTGATTTTGGCTTCATTAAGCATGCGATTTTACAGTTTTAAATGTATTGTATGTAATGCAAAATTCATCAAATTAATAACAGCTCCATGTGTGGTCGAGGAAAGCATGAAAATGAACAGCAAGGACCTGGTGATTAAAAAACGTATTCATAATATATTACAGACAAACGTAAATCAGGACAAAATACGTTGCTGCTGAAAGTAACTGAGAATACAGTTTCGTTGTGTGAGAGCATAATTTTGTGGAGACAGGGTTGCCATGAAATAGAGGAAAATGAAGAATGCCAAATGAAGCCTGAAACAACTACTGCAGAGAGATTAACGGGGTTAGGACTAACTCCATCAAAGCAGCAGTGTAATAAAATACATTCATCCAAATTACATTCATCCACAGTTACAGTCATCCACTTTTCTTTACAGCTAATAAAGTTATAATTTCAGGCTGATGCATCATCACACGAAGAGCCATGTAAATTTCCATGATAATGAACACAAAACCATAAAATTATAAATGTTCTAGTCTTTATTTGTGTTTGTGCAGCATATTTTAAAGCAGATGCAGAACAGAACCTTTACAGATAACAGAAAACAGTCATGGACATGAAAAAAGGAGTCAATCATTAACTCATTTAAAGTCTAGTTTAACTCTGATTAACATTTAACCAGAACTGATCCAATACCTCTTTTGTTTTCCTCTCACTATTAAATCTTACCAGCATGTGCTCATGTGACAAGATCTTTAATTTAATCAGTCCATCGTTTCACAGTGAGGGATCATCTGGGTTTTTCCACTTTTTCAGTGTAAGTCTTGCAGCTTTGATCAGTCCAACTTTTTAAACGACACCAAATTTATACTAAATTTGTTATTTGTTATAACAGGTACCATCGCCTTGCCACAAAGGAAATAAACCTGCTGGTGTAAAAGCAGTAAGAAACTGACGGTTCTCCAATATCCCAGAGATTTTTTTTTCAGCCAGAATGGGTGCACTTCCAGATCATATGCAAATATATTCTCACATCCTACTTAGGCCTCTAGCACAGATTGAATTTGGCAATTCCCACTTAATAAAATCTAACTGGTGTCCAACAGTATCCCTGAACTATTTTGTATTTAAGAAATTTGCCCCTAGCTTCTCACTTTGATATGTTTTCCCACTTTTGATATTATTACTGACCATCTATTGTCCTCTCTATGATTTGCAAAATCATTTACAAGATCCTGTGCGATGTTTGAGCATTCTTTAAAATACTGATGTTTTCTAAGCTTCTTAAAGTATTAAATAGAGAGCTACTTTTTAACTGGCAATAGTGGATTCCGGTGGCTGTAGTAAGCAATGCAGAAGGACAAACACGGTGTCAAGGTAATGAAGTTTCATTTCTTTGAGTTTATATAGCAGACACCAGCCTCTAGTTCTCCCATATTTACTTAACAACACCAAGCAAAGACAGGCTGTCCATTGATGTGACAGGAAGACGGCATGACAGACAAAAGCGGAGGTGAAAGATCAAGAGTTTTGTATGTGGAGTAATGTCAGGTCTTATAAGAGCTGCACATGTTGAATGGATGTCAGTGTGTGTGACCTGATGAAAGAGAAGCTCACGCTCCCTTTCAGTTTCCCTCCTTCTTCCACACCATCTCTCTCTCATTCCCCGTCGTCTCCAAGGCGACCTGCAAAACAGCATCCCAGCTGTGTGCGTCTCCGTGGAATGTATTTCCCGAGGAGGCTGACACTTGCCACCCAGTAATGTAAATATCACACTGAGTGATGATTATTATCTCAGTAAAGATGCTCCGTCTTCTGTACTCACATATGCGGTGTCCTGGTATGTGCATGTAAATGTTGACAGGCCTAACATGCTAAATGAGGGTTACATGATCACGTCTGTTGGGGTATTTGAATGATTGAACAGTTTGCTGGGCTGCACAGTGGCGTAGTGGTTAGCACTTTCGCCTTGCAGCGAGAAGATCCCTGGTTCGCGTCCCGGCTTTCCCGGGATCTTTCTGCATGGAGTTTGCATGTTCTCCCTGTGCATGCGTGGGTTTTCTCCGGGTACTCCGGCTTCCTCCCACAGTCCAAAAATATGCTGAGGTTAATTGATTATTCTAAATTGCCCGTAGGTGTGAATGTGTGAGTGCTTGTTTGTCTTTGTATGTAGCCCTGCGACAGACTGGCGACCTGTCTAGGGTGTCCCCTGCCTTCGCCCGAGTCAGCTGGGATAGGCTCCAGCACCCCCCGCGACCCTAGTGAGGATTAAGCGGTGTATAGATAATGGATGGATGGATGGATGAACAGTTTGCTGCTTATTCTCTGGTAATTCTTCGCTTTTTAATCTCTCCGGCTATGAGATGGAGGGTCGAGGTCAAGTCAGCCAGTCAGTAGGAGGTGGGGCAGGGGTGTCAATCTTTACTCAATCGCTGCTCCTCCACCTCGACACATGCAGACACACATATGCAAAAACCCACAGTGTTGTCATAAAGTGCTGCGTTCAAAGCAGCAGCGCTCATTGCAAGCCTGTGGTTGTAATTAGTGTGTTGGGGTTATGAATGATGGTAATATGGCTCCATTATATCAGCCTCACTGTCAGGCACCAGCACGGCTACCTTATACCTCAGGAAAAACACAGACACACGGAGAAACACGACAGGACTGACCCGGATCTTCAGCACTTTTAGAAAATGTTGACTGCAGTGTTGACACGAATGTCTCTCTGCTGCAGCAATAAAATCAGTGACAATAGACTGCCAGTGTTACAGTAGACTGCATGTCGAAAATGATGCTGAATGTTATGGGTTTGGTTGGGTTTGTGGCAATGCTGTAATCTCTTTCATGTTTGAGGGTTTAAAATTAACAGCAGGTTTTACACATTATGAGAAGCACTTCACAGCCTGTGTAATATCTTGTGTGGCTCTGGAAGAGTTTATCATGTCTGAAACATGAACCTAAGTGATTCTCAGAGTGATGTCACCCTCAGCTTGGATAATTTTATGCACTTTTTACTGAGATTACAAATCTGTAAATCAAAGCCTGTGTTGTGGTGAACACTGAGTTTAAAAGACATTTTGAAGATGAGTTTGAAGATGTAATGCAAGATGACACACTGTAGTGTGACAGATGGATTTTAATTAAGAAGCTGGTGGCTTCATGAATAAGCAATAGAAACAGGGGAAATTCATCTATAAACTGAATGTCATGTAAAAAAACAAAAACAGAACAACAGAGTTACAAATACCCTTGAATGTTCTTTAAAAAGGGCTGAAAAGACTTTTAAAAATGCATCAGTAAGCTGAGAAGTTATCAGAGTCTTTGATGCACTTGTTCAGACTTGAGGATTAATGATCATGATTGACTGCTCATGATTCTGGCCTCAGAAGGAGGAACTCTCCACCTGATGCTCCTCTTGGACTGGAGCTGTTAGAAGAAGCAGAGAGTTGTTTCTTATATTTCTTCTTCAGGTATGAATTGTATGAAATGTGGTTGTCAAGATGTTTACATGTATTTTGTGAATGTGTTGAATTAATTGTGAGTGATTTTGGAGCGTCATTCTGCCTTTAAAGAGTTAAAATGTTGAAATGATTGGTTGTGTGATTTGGGAATTACAATAAATAGCTATCACTTCTAAACAGTCAGCCAGAATCCAGGAAGCTTTTTGAATGATGTTCAGTTATCTTCTACTGAAGCACTATCTTTCTCAAATGCATAGTCTATGCTTTGATGGTGATGGAAACCAAGCATGCTGTTATATTTATTTATTTATTGTAAAACAGTGATGAATCACCCTCATACATAAATTATATCTGCCAGAAAAATACAAATGCATGACTAAATAAATAAATAAATAAATCACCAATATGATCTGTTTTCTTTTGTAAAAGCTGTGTGTTCTCCTCCATTTAATGTGATTTTTTTTAAAAGCTGTATGTGCAGTCTTTCATGTAACTTGTACTTTCATATGTTTATTCTATTTTCTGCTATTGCTGTGAATTTCCATGTGCATACAATGCAATTTTAATTGGCAGCAAAAATATAACATGTAACTTTGTGCCACCTTTAAGTACATCCAGATTCAAGAATGAATTTTTTTTTAAAAATTATTTTCCTTTGAGCGGTTAATTCATTGACTTGTTTCTGCTACTTGTGGATGTGCAAGTGTCCATGTGGTTTTTAAAAAAAAAAAGATCTCGCAGACAGTGGAAAGCGAACATTTCACATTCATCTTTCAGAAACACACAGCTGCTGATATAGCTCAAGGGCAGAGCACAGATCAACAGCAAGAGAGAGCGAGAGCAGAAGTCAAACCATGTCCTGTATGACACTCCACACTCCTCTCTGTTATGGAGATGATGCGACTGTTATGGTTACAGACTGTGCTACTGAATTACTGAATGGTCCCACAGTATCTCTCTGTGTTTATGTGTGTGTCTACTCCCATACAGCCAATAAGGATTTGAATGTTTTCTTCTTCTCTACACAGCAAAACCCCATAACAGAACTTGCATTTTGACTGATCTTAAATCACAGTCATAGCTTTTGACATTTTGAAAAAGGCCAATACAGTTCGTAGCTTTTTAAAACTCAATATTTTTCTTTGTGAAGTTCTGCTGTTCTCCCTTTTGCACTCTCCTTTTGCTTCTGCACACTTTGCCTGATCATTTCTATTCAATTTAATATTCAGTTCTATTCAGCCTATTGCTTTGTCTTTATTCAACACTAAACCTGCATAGATTTTCTTTCTTTCAGTTAGTCACAGGCAGAGCAGCAACTTGAGTACAATGTTCATAACATGGCAAACAGTAGCATTTTTACACATCCAGTAGACTAGGAGCAACATTAGCATGAACTATTGTTGTCAGCCTGATGGATATAAGTCCTGTATTTGCTTTTCTTTAATCTCCGTTTTGGCCTCCTCCGATTCTTTATGAAAGCGTCTGTCACTCCACTATGTTCTTCAGCCGACCACACAGATAACATACAACAAAATCATCGGGGCTGAAAATGGTTGCCTTGATAAATGCAAGAAATCCATCTGTGGGATTTATCACTACAAGCCTCATAATTTGCTTTATACAAAGCCATTTTACCTGCCGTTATGAACATGTTTGAGCAGCTTTAAACTTTTTTTTCCAGCAAAGTGATGCTTTAAGTATCAAATATGTATTTTTTCAAGCCAAAAGAAGATTGAAATGTTTCACAGACAGAATTTGGTTGGCATCACGTCTTATCACATCTGTCTTTTCGACATCTTTTTTGCTCTAAAGTTTAAAGACAGGCTGCATCCAAACTGTTGGATGAGATACTGTGTCCTCCCAACTGCATGTAGGTGGTCTGCTTCTCATTAGATAACTCATATGAATCCAGTTTCCACTGGGAGTACTTGGATTCCACTGTCCTGTTCCAGTCCTCCGTCCTTCCCTTAATCATATCATCTTCAGCTGCCTAAGTCCAGCATATAATGTGTTGAATCATAACATCAAACTGCAGGACAAGAGGAACAAAAGCATCTGAAAGCAAACAAGCAGTGAAAAATCGAAGCTTGCATACATGGCATGAGGTTGATGTTTTGTAATTTGTCCGTATGGTTGCTGTGAATGATGGAGTTGTTTTTGGAACAACTAAAAATGATGGCATTTTTAGCCATAGCCCGGCCAAGAGTCGTGTTGTTCATACCCAGGATTTGATCCCCTATGGGTGCAAAGGCTCATTTTCCCGAGGCAGGACGGTGACTGTTAGATCAGTGACCAATCAAGGGTGGCTTACATTAGACATGAGAAACTATCTAGCAGTTAGTCTTTCAGATAGCATCAGCACTGAAGCCTGTGTTTTTAGTGTACACATTTCATTTATGTCCATTATTAAAGTTGAAAAACTGCAATGGTGCTCCTCCACTGAGACTGATAGTAAAAAAAACAACAAAAAAAAAAAGAATTATGTAACCACGGTTACTCTCCTGCATATTCCCTGGGCACATCAGAGAGAAAGGCCGTCTTTGTGAGGGTATATTAAGTCACTAATCTGTGGAGTCAACAAACGGAGGGTTTCTCTGCCCCTGTGGTTCCGTAGCAGCAGTCTTGGTTGGTTGATGGCTGCCATGGGGCTACTCAGAAATGTCTCTGTGGTTCCCTGTAATTCTCCTCTTCCCAAACTCAGGCCAATCTGTGTGTGTTTTACTTTGTGCGTTTGTCTGTGTGTACCTTTGCGAGGACTACTTTGTGTCGTGGACCTTCTGAAATGCCTTCAAAGTGCTGTCTGAGAGTTAACACCAGGTTCTACTTGTGAAGGTTAGGCATTTCAATGAGATGGTTGAGGTTAGAGTAAGGGACTGGGAATGTAGTATTGTCCTCACAAAGATAACCATAATAATGTGTGTTTGTGTGTTTAGCTGATGGTTATCTGCTGCTTCAAATGACAGAGTGGCTCCAATGAAAGGGGTTTGGGCCCAGAATAATTTTTGCCACTGATGTACTGAGGAAGTATTGAGTGTGGCAATGTGTGTTGAAGAAAGAGAGAAACTGCAGCCAGTGAATATTATGCTAAATGTCACTTTATGAAGTCTGCATTTTTGTTAGTAATACAGCAATCTTGCACCAATATACATACATGATTACACTTAACATATGTCTTACAAGGACAACAAAACAACTCAATTTGTGTGGAACTAACAAGGCAAAACCTTAAGCAACCATTATGTTGTTTTTAGCTCTTGTCCTGTGCATTTAATTTTCAAATTTAAAAAATAAATTGTAACTGCTATTTTATCCTAACCTTTAAATTGAAGTGTTTGTGTTTACCTTGCTCAAATCATAAAGGAGCTGTTACTGATGATTTTCGGCCACTTGGGGACAGCAGAAACAAGCTGTAAACACACCATCTGACATATACAGGAGAGTTAATCAAAAAGTGGTTGTGAGTGTGTGTGTGTTCAGAGCGCGTCACGTATGTACAGCATGTGTGAGCAGTAACTGTCATGAGTCAGGAGACTGTGATGTTGTCCTGTGACCAACAGGGCTGGTGTTACACATGTTTTTGTGACCACTGGTAGGTGTGCATTTCCAGTAACTGAAAACTGGAGAAGAGAAAAAACATCACCTTTGTGTTATGGTGAATTTTCATGTGGAAGAAGATCACTGGTGATAAGAGGAGGGTCTGCAGCAACCATCAAGAGAAGAAACAGTAGATGCACTGGAAAAAATGCCCCTCTCAAAACAAGAAAAAAAAAACTTATTTCAAGGAACTTTTACCTTTAAATCAGTGAAAAAATCTGCCAATAGAACAAATGAAAAATGGTTTGGTAAGATTTCTTGAACTAAGATATGATATTTAGAATATTGAGATCTTAAAATTAGCAGGGAAAACTTATTTTAAGCTCTATTTTACCAGGATTTTCAAGCTTAGGTGTCTAAAAATAAGCCAGACATGCTTAAAAAAAATAGCAGTTTTTCACTTAAAAATAGATTTTTGCTTTCATGTAACCTCCTAATTTGAGATGTATTAAACTTATTTTGAGTTTTCTTGTAAAAATACAACTCAAAACAAGATAATTTCAAGATTGTTGGACTTAACAAGATATTTAAGATGCATTGTCTTAAAACAAGTCCCTCCATCTGCTGAAATGTCTCTTGTTAAGTGAATTTATCTTAAATTAAGTGGGATGAGACATTTTGACTAAAAATAAGACAAATAGACTTGATAAGATTTTGAGTTTTTGCAGTGTGCAGTTTCTAAATCAGACAAGGCGTTTCAGGTCAGGGGCATGTGAGTGCACCAATGCACTGTGCCGCACTCAAAACCCAGTGATGACATTTTCAGGCCACTACAACACAATCATTGCACCCCACACTGACAACATCTCCACACTGGTGCACCAGTAGGAATGTTTCAGGTCAACCAACAATGACTGGTTTGCCTGAGCTGAAGAGGCGGGCAACTGTAGTGACAGAGATGTAGTAGGCTACAGCTGTGGTGACAACTGCAAGTAGAAGCAAAAACACAGCAAATGTCAAGAGTGTTTGTGCAATTACTCATATTGCTGTTACTCATTTGATTCCAGACTGCATGTTTAATATGGCACAATGCACTGGCCAACTGTTTCTTATTTACACACCCAGCAGATATGTGGGAGACATTAGCATTCCTTTGGAGTCATGTTTCTGGCCACCAGATGATGCCAATATTTACGCTCCTTATAATGATGTTGGGCTCTCCAGTTACTACTGAGGGGAAACATCTAGCTCCTTAGTTGCTAACCTTGCTTTTTTTGGGACTGGTTAAGTGGTGCACTGTGGGTTTCTAGAAGTGTGTCACTGAAAACAACTACAGCTGAGAACCATACTGATGTGAGCGATGAGGTTAGCAGAGTTGGTAAAGTTGTGGCCTGGGAACCCAAAGGGGTTCGCTGAAGTGTAAAATCTGCTGGTAATTATGTGAGCATCCATTAAGGTGGCAGGAGATAACTTTTCAGCTTTTTTTGCTTCTTGTGTTTCTAAGTGGTATTGCTGCTGGTGTTCCTGTTGTAAAGACCGGATCGCTTTCTGTTTTCCTCAGCGCCCTGCAACTACCAACAACACATGATGCCACAGGATCAACACAAGTTAGGAAACAGGAAAGACACAAGCACTGAAGAGGTAAAGTGAAACAGTCATAAGTTCATATGGAGAAATAACAGTTTGAGCATTTGTTCAATTAGCTACAGAAGGTTGGTGTTGTGGAGGGGGAAGCAGAAGAAAACATTATTAGAAGAAGCGTGAAACAACTGTAACAAACCCAGTTCAAAATAGAAATGCTGATCTCAGTGCTATGACTAAGGTGTCATAAGGAGTGAAACAAGGGCTTGTTTTACTAAACAGGCAGGTTTTGTGGCTTATCTAGTAGAAATCATGCCAACTGAGGGGCAGTGTTGAACCCTCTCAGGTTCTAAATATCTCTACTGAATGAAAGCCAATCCAAGGTTCACTCTTGTTTTACCACTCTCCTTTGTCGTCTTTGCCTCCTGTGACATTGGTGCTCTATTTCTTTAGTCAGGTAGAGCTTCTGCTGTTACTCCAATTGTTGCAGGTACATAATGGTCAGATCATTCTCCAGCACTGACACAACAATCATATTGTCTTGAGTGGCCCAGGACACACCGATAGAGAACCTGCTAAACAGCGATGAGGGAATTGGGAGAATTCACCAGAAGAACCAAGCAGACCTGACTTATTGCCCTATACAGTAAGAGGAGAGGAGGAAGCTGCGTGACATACTTGGCCAGATTAACAGACTTAAACATTTGGTGAGTCAGACTAGCTACTCAGGGAAAGCTACTCGCATCTATTGGGGGAAAGCACTACCCCTTTCCTTTAGGTTGTACAGTTGCAGACATTCTTCCTTTGTGCTATAAATTCAGTCTTAATTTCTCTAGAGTTTGAACCTGGCAGGAGACATAATAACAGCAGTGCTTATAGAGAGCCAATCTGAATGCTAACGGTGTCATTACTCTACAGTCAATTAATTATGCAGTTAACATTTACTTAATTATGACAAATTAAAGCCAACAACTTGTCTATTGTAACTTAAATAAGTCATGTTTGTCATATAGATGAAGTTTTTTAATCCATTGTTAATATGTTTGGATTGTAGCTGTTTTAAATCTGTAACTTGCCACAACCACTTTCTGTTAAGGGGTGTTTATTTAGACACAAACCCTTCAAACCATTATTAAAAACATGATTCTTTCCCCTTAAAATGAAAATAACTATAATAACTGTGTCCACAATGAATGAGAACCTTTGTGCTGGTTTCATGGAAAAGTCCAGCCCACCACCCCTCTTCCTTGTTTCTGTATTTATCTCTCTATCACTCTCCCAAACCTTATCCCCCTCTAAATCTCAGCCCTAAAACCATTTAAATGGCACTGTGACGTCTTGTGGTTGATTGTTCAAAGAGTTTGCCAGTTGGGTTTTCAGTTTGAGGAGAATTTTTGCGGTTCGCCAACTGGTGGTTTCCACAGGGAAAACGTTTTTATAATAACTGATAGAAGCTCTCAATAAGTGGAACACTCTGTATTTCTTGTGTATGTGTGTGTGTGTGTGTGTGTGTGCGTGTGTGTGTTGCCTGTCAGTGGACGTCCATGTGTAAAGGAGATGCATGGCATATGAAACCATGTGCAGATCTGGACAGGGCCACCCACTCAGACACTGTGGACTGAGCTGTTCCCAGGACTCCTACTCAGCAGGCCAAAACTATCCCGGCCAATTTGGACGGCTCCATAGTGACCCTGGGAACATGCTGTACCTGCACTAATGAACATTTCTTCAATTTCTCAAGCGGTTTTTATAAAGACTTTAACAAACAGGGTTATTGACTTTCTGAAATACTTCAAGCTCGGAAAAAAAATCATGTTGGCACCATGTTTGTTTTCAGCTTCAGTCTGCTTCATATTCATACTGTTTCTGTCGTGGAGCTGCACCACAGTCCCTCCACTCAGCTCTGCTGGGGTTGCTGTTCTTACCTTTCTGCACTGAAACATTACCCTTGTACAATACATTCCCTTCTAACTGCATTTAGAATGTAATGTAAGCCCTGTGTGAGCAGCAATAGAGAACCTGAGGATCCTATAAAAGCAGTAGACTAAAGTAATGGATATACAAACTAAACTTGATTCCATTGGCTGACATTTTGACAACATCGCAAGGATAAAATGTTGTCGATAGCTTCCATTGCAAATGGATAAGATTACGTACAATCAAAAACACATAATAATTTTAAATTTGCAAATAAAGTCTTCATTCAAGTCCTTATCTTACAAGTTGATGCAATTCAGATTAAGCCGATCAGTGCCAGGTAAATCTCTGTATTTTACATAACCAGTAACGATTGCTTTTGCAGAGCTGAAAGGGGGAGCAACTGTCACCTCAGAAACAGAGTGGGAGTACTGGACGGTCTATGACATAAAAACCTTGGCAGGAAAAGTTTCATGCTCCATTTTAAAAAGAGACAAAGCATTCAGAGGAAGGCTTACAACTTGAAAAAGAAAATCATCAGTGAGATATGTTGTAGGCATGTATCTGCACTGTTTTGTGATTCCTTTGTCAGTAGGAGGGGACAAAAGTTCTTTAACACAAGTGTTATGTCAAAAAAGTAATGATAAAATGTAGCAATTCTAGCATTTTCCTACCTTACTTGCAGTATGGGGTGGAAAGATTAAATTTGGGGATGCCATGGAGAAACAGATTAAACACTCCTCCCCCTTTGAAAACCAAAATCACTGAAAACATCTAAATTCCATCCCACACAGTTATAATACAGCTTACACTGTTGTCCAAATTTGTGAAGAATTGCAAAACTATACTTGTCCAACATATGGTTAATGGTCTATACTTATACTACATTTAAACCGTCATGTGCAATAAACCCAAGTGCAATTCATTTGTGTGTAAATTCTTAAATTTTGTGTTTTTAGTATCCTGGTGTATATTTTTTCTTATTTATATTTTATATATCTTATGCCTTTAATTCATAGATGTGTTCTCTTGATTTTTCTTACTATCACTTTGCTGCTGTGACATTCCCATGTGAATTTCCCCTGGTGGGACTAATAAAGGATATTCTATTCTATTCTATGTATCGCCTTTCTATCTTAGTGGTACTCAAAGCACTCAACAGTGTGTTTCTCATTCACCCATTCACACACCATGGGCAACAGAGCTGTCATGCAGGGTGGCTGCCTGCCATTAGGAACAACTCTGGGTTCAGTGTCTTGCCCAAGGAGCCTTCAACGTGTCAGGGACAAGGGGGTTTGAACCACCAACCTTACAATCATTGGACAACCCACTCCACCACCCCAGCCACAGTCGCCTTATACATACAGACTGCATGTCATTTTTTTAGGCAAGTCACAGCAACACAACATCTAATTTTGCGCTCATCACTGTTTAATGTATCACATAGTTGGATGATTTCCGTAATGATACCTCACATGTCATCTCCTACTTAAATCCTAGTATGTCCAGTAGATGATTCAATGACACTTTAACCTTAGATAGTCTATGCTTGTCTGTAAGTGCTAGTTTTGACTGGTTTTGGTAATCCATCCACACCTTTGGAGGAAAAAACTGCCACCAACCTAGAATCATTCATCCCCCTTTTGAAGATTTTAATGCTTCATTCTCCTAATATTGTTTTCTGTTGAGTCTTTGCGACTTGATGCTGGTCATCTATCTCTATTTATATTGATTTTGTACATTGGTTGTGTAGTTCCCTAAATACTTCTTGTTGTTGTTGTTGTTCTCAGGTCTACACAATACTTAATATGCACGATTCAACATTATTAGACAAAAGCATTAAGTTGACCCACTTCTTTCTGCATCTGCAGCCGTTACTCTAATGTGAGGGTCAACTACTACCATCCTCTCTCATTTGTAAAGCTGTGTGTGTGTTAGTTTGCTTAAGGATACCACTTTTATGCTTTAAACCACCCATTTCCCAGGAAGTCTCTATCTGCCCCATCAGCTCTTCAACAAAGAGGCCTGCCAGTCATTCACACCAAAGGCCTGGAGCTCGCAGCTCTGTGGTATTTCACCTGGTCCAGCCCATCATTTCTGACCTTCCTTCCCCTCAGGTGACAGTTGAACCACACAGGGCAGCAACGACCTGAGTGCAGCCTCTGGCTACAGGTCAATGACCACCTTGTTGTTCACTCCGGTCATGTCAGGTTTGTGATACCCTGTGACAGAGAACAGAACACAAATCTGCAGAAAAACAGTTAAAAACAAAGAGACAAACTGCAAAACAATGCAGGGTTGAGGTATGCAAGTACTGTATGGATGTAAATGTTCCTCTGTCTCTGTCTGTCTTCTCTTTCATTTATTCTCCCGCTTCCCGCTTCACAACAGGGACCACCAAAGTTCCTTTTATCTTTGGGAAAGGCGCCTGACTTTGACAAGTTCACTTAAGCCTCATATGGAATCGAGCGAGGCTCCATTAACGCGGGAGTTACAGAGGGATGAAAGATGTTTGCAGAGGGGAGGAAGGTGGGAGGGCGAACATGGTTGAAAACACAGGACTTGGCAGGATGTTACTTTCTCTGAGCTGTTTTGTCAACAGGTGAAGATGTAATTGCACACTTGTCTTGTATTGTTCCTGTTGAAGTCTTCTCACTCCTCCCCAGCCTCTGTGAGGAACAGAAATTTAAAGAAGAAAAAGAAGGAGCTTGTCAAGCCAGCCGATTGTGTGTTGATGTGACAACATTTTCCCTGTCAGTCTGAATTGTTTTCCTGACATGGTTTAAACAGCGTCATACCTACAATTCCTAATGTTTGGCCGAGTGTGAAAAAGAGAGACTCTCCCCATTCTTTGAAACAGAGCCACAGAGGAATTAAATGCTACTAAAGTAGAGAAAAAGAAGAAGAAAGAAATATTGACTATCAAAATGTTTGAATGTATTAGTCTTCTTTCTATTATATCACACTAAAGCCATTCTTATGGATAGTTATATACAACACTTTTTAAAATCACAGTTGGCAAGAACAGTGTTGTCATTTCCAACCCTCTTTTGTTCCAGTGGTCAGACTCAACACAGCTTACTAAAGTTGTCATTGGGGCTTTTTCTTAACTAGTTAAACAAAACAGATGGAATAATTTTGGGGGAAAATGCTGCACTGACTTAACATTGACATATTATTGCCATATAGAAGTCCAGCAGTTTAAGGGCTGTAGCATTTATTTGAAGGTGTTTTTCTGGTCAGCTGGCAAACCTACATCTTACACTGACTTCCTTTTGTCTCAGTTTTGGTCATCTTTTGAGAGAATCGTCCTGCTGTTTAGCAGCTAAATGGGTCATTTTGTGCTTGCACTTGGCAGTTAGTGTACAATATTTACACCAACTGTACGAGTGAAACAAAACAGTAAAATTAAAACAAAATCATCTTTTTTTTTATTATTTAAATTGCATTTGGAAATTGGTTGAATATTAGAGCATTGCATTATTTTCATGCAAGACTGTTATTTTAGTCTGCAGTTCAAAGACATTGCCTCCAATATATACTGAAAAAAAGAATTACATTAGCAAAATATAAACGTACATATCATAAGACTTGTTTTTACAGTTTTGTATTACAATTTGCAAGCATTCCCTGAGTGGAGTAGGAGGAAATGTTTCACTGGGGTCAGTCAGTCAAGTTAAATAATGTTTATTTCTAGACTACATTTAAAAGAGCTTTTCTATTCACAATAAAATACAAATGTTAGAAATTTACATGACTAACTAAAGTAAATTGTCATCTCAGATAACTTTAGATGTTTAAGTCAAGACCTTACAATGTTAAACCCAGTGATTCCCTTTAAGATATTACTCGGTGGCAATGAGAAGAAAGACAGTCCTTGTAATAGGAATCTGCCTCCCCCAGGAAGGATTAGGGGAGAGTAAAAAATTAACAGTGAGACAAACAACAAACTTTACCCAGCTACACTTGGTTCAAAATGTAGCTTCCAGACCCATTAGGTGGGCATCCTCCTTCCCTTTTGATTGATAACTCCACGTAGCAGTGGCATGTGGGGTAGAAGCCATGTTGGATTCATCAGGTTGACACCGTCCTTCCATGTGTTTAGTTGATAGGCCCACAGGGCTAAACAGTGACACCCAGCATCCCAGTTGTTTCTGAGCCAGAAGGCCTGTTCTCGGACTACCATCTCTGTCAGCAGCCTGTGGTTCAGCCAGCATCCACAGAGAATACCTGTGGTCTCCAACTCACTGGTTCTGTTTCAGCTGCTAGCTGCTTTACCAGCTGCACTGCATCCACATCCTCTCAGATGAACACGATGAGAGTGACTTATGATTCCAAATAAACACTGAGCACAGGTGTCTCATGATAGTTCAAAGGCGGTGCAGTTTTACTGCCCACATGCATTCATGCTTCGTGCATTTAGGAGTCTGAAATGTTCCTTTAATTGACCAGTGAAGCATTAATAAGCATTATCCAAATATGCCTCAATATCAGTCATTTTACAAACTGTCTTATTTAACAGTGTAAGGTAGGTGGTGGTTTTCCTTATGAAATTCTTTGGTTATGTGCAAACATGGAACAGTGTTAGTCTAAGCAGTTGAACTTTTGAGCCTTTGGCCTAAGCCAGCTTACAAGAGGAATGGAGCATAAATTTTCCTCTAATTATAAAGTGGGGTGCAAAGAAAAATAGCCTTAATAAATTCAAATTGTACTGCACTGCTAAAATGGCAACAGATGTTTGAAAGCAAAGAGGTAAAGCACAGATGAGGAAGGAATTATAGTGAAGATAAATTGAGTCATTTTGCAAGAAAGAGGTGATTAGGAGCAGAGTGAATATGAAAGATGACAGGAGATCAGTGGAGGAGAAACACAACAAAAACTAGAGACCAAGACTATGAACAGGATTGTAGTCATCTATTTAAAAGTGCCAGTGTTGTGGATGCATGTACCAGAAGAGGATTATGTGTTTAAACTTGGTAAAGGATAGCACATTGCCCTTTCGCCAAGTTTACAAAACCCTAAATCCTTTGTTTGATAAAAAATATTTGAGCAGTAGACTACAAAAGAGAATGATTTCCTGGGCTGGAGTGGTAGATTGTGAAAATGTGTTAGTTCTTATCCAACAGCAAATGGTAGTTAAGCCTGTGCATGCAGCCAACACTTGTGCTTCTGTTCAGAGGGGTCAGGGTTGTGCACATCACCAGGCCCTGCAGTTACATACTTTGGCACTAAAGACAGACGTAACACCAGCCGCCCTCCAGGTCACAGCTGGAATAAAATTTCCTGTCTGTGACCCTCCTCTTATTGGTTTAGCTCTGCACCTGTACGCCAACCTGCCACCTTCATATACAGAGGAAGAAGAATGAGGAGAGGAGTGCGGCTCCCATCCCGGCTTCACATCTGTGCATGGCTTACTGTGCCAGGCACGGTAGCATCTGAATGCATGACAAGTCCTGACCGGCATCATCCTCCTTCACTCACACAGTCCACTGGAAATCCCAGCAAAGCCCTCCATAAAATCACCTGTCATCTTCAAGGAGCCTCTTCTGCTCTCTTTGTTTTTCACTAAACCCCCTCCTTGTCCATTTATCTGTGCTAGCTTTGCTGTCAGATTGTCTTTATTTTCACTGCATGTGTTTCGATTTTACACACTACAGTTTTCTTCAAAAAAAAATGTGAATGCGGTTTCACATTTATGCTCAAAGTGTTTTTCATTCATGTGTATGTTACAGCAGCACTGTTTGAAGAAGGTATACTTTATTAAGTGCTAACTGTTTACACTTTACAGCTTAACTTTGGAAGAGTTAAGAGGTTGTAAAAAAAATCCCTTTGGCTGTTTTGCCATATGTCTTGAACAATAGTAAAATGTGAGGTATAGCTAGCTGTGTGTTATTTAATGGACTTTTAGAAGGTGATCTTTGTGGTTACACTGACCTCACTGTGATGGGAAAAAATACTTTGATGAACTTTTTTTGCACAAGTAATTCATCTTAAAGACCATTTGGAATAACAGAAATGCTGACAAATAAATACAAACACTGAAGATTGGATCTTTGCTGCAGTTCATAAGACCTTTCATGGGCACGGAAATAGCCCAACCCAGATTATGTGGGGTGAAAACTGATGTGTTGATCTCATGTAGTCAACCGATGTTGTGTCTCGGCCTCATGATGTCCCAACAATAGGACCAATATGTCCAAACTTTCCTCATCTCTCCCATCATAAGACACCCAAAATATACTGTACATAGAACAGTAAACTGAAAGTTAGAATAGGCTCACAGACAGATAAATGTTGTCTTTTATTTCTTGTTTTAGACTTTACTGACAGCTGATTTCAGGCTTTGACCCTGGGAATGTTTTAAATGTAGCTTTTTCTGTGTGTTTTTATCTGCATCTAATGGCAGATGTAGCCAAAATAGTGCTGCTGCTAAGCTTCTGAAATCAAAGCTTTTTACAAGTTTACACATAAGTTACATGAGGGATAACTCAGCCTCAGTCCGTATGATTCCTCCTGCCTTGATGTACCACTGTCAGTAGTCTATGTGAATGGGTTATAGGTTTTTTAAGGCTACTGGTCTGGCATGCTCTTGACAGAGATTCAGTTGCGTTTTCTCTCCCTCCTGTTGATGACTTTTTTTTTAAACAGTGCTTGTTTGGACAGGGTTGTATTAAAAAAAAAAATACCTGTGTGGACTCAACCTCATACTCACTGCTTCAGATGCCATTTTTTGTTTACATTTTAGTTTCCAGTAATAGATCCCTGGCACCTCCTTTACATTACACAGTGACTACACACAGTGTGTCGTCTGCTTCATGTCTCAGCCAGCAACTCATCTCAAATTTTTAAGGGTAAGTATTAGGCCTTTCTTTTGTGTGTTGTGTGTGTATTGTGTGTTGTCTATAGCTCATTGGTAGTGTTGCCTGTTTTGGAAATGCCACTATCCTGAATGAGAATTTATTATTATTTTTTTTTTAATCTCACTGAGACTTTTCTGATAATAGACTGAAAAAAACAAATGCTCCAAATCTGTGCAAATCTGCTGTTCAGCCACAACATAAAACCACAGAGGTGACGTACACTACCAGCCAAAAGTCTGGACATGTCTTCTCATTCAATGCTTTTAATTTATCTGTATTATTTTCTACTTCTGTATGTAGATAAATATGGAAGATTAACACTTTTTTGTTTACAACATAATTCCATATGTGTTTTTTATAGTTTGGTGTCTTCAGTTTTAACCCTCATGTCGTCCTGTGGGTCAAATTGACCCGTTTTAAAGTTTGAAAATATGGAAAAATTAATAATTTCACAGTGAAACTTCCGATGTCCACATTTTCAACATTTTTGGGAAATCTTTGAACATTTTTTGGTGGAAAAAAAGAAATGTTAAAAAGATCTCCTAAGAACATTCACAAAACAATCAACCAAAATTCACTGAAATTCACTGGATTTTGGTAGATTTTTTTTGTGATTTTTTACTGATATATATGGAATCACTTTAGATATTTTTAGAATTTTTTTGGAAGATTTTTACTCATTTTTTGAAAATATTTACAAGATTTTTTTGCAAAATTTGGGGAATTTTTTAAAAAAAATAATACTTTTAAGGGAAACTTTTAAGGAATTATTGGAATTTTCTTTCTGAAGGTTTTGTGTTATGTTTTCCGGAGGCTCAGGTGCAGGAAATGAGACAGCAGACTATTTCAAAAATCAAGCAAAAAGGTTTATTCACAGACTTTCAAGAAACAGAACTACAAACATGGCCGGAAGACTACAACCTGAAATTCTCAGACTAAATCGGAACAAAGGAAAGACTGAGCTCTAGACCAGTGGTTCCCAACCTGGGGTCCACGCCCCCACCAGGGGGGGCGCCAGAGATCTGAGGGGGGCGAAGCTTTGTCTACTCTGAGGCTGTGATGTTATAAAAAATAGGGGGATAGTGCTGGAACAGAGGGAGAAGACAGCCAAGCTTACCAGAGATTGGAGTGAATAAGTTCTGGGGCTGGAGTGACTTGCAACGAGCTGATTACTGGCTGCTATCAGGATCCGGCACTGAGAGGTGAGTGGCGTCAGCTTATATTGCTGTGAGAGTGGAGTCTGATTGGCTGCTCTCCACCCGCTGCTGCCAGTTGATGATGATTACAGATTGAAGACACCTGCTGCTGCAGCCTCAACTGCACACACCTGGAGAGAGAGAAAGGGAAGGAGGCACTATCTGGGCCCAACAGCCACAGGCCTGACATTTTGCAAATTTTCAGAAATTTGGGGAATTTTTTTGTAGATTTTTTGGATTTTTTTCAGACAAGGAAACAATAGTTTTTGGTGTCCATAAATGAGGACAACAGGAGGATAAATTTGCAAAAGCTTCAGAAAGAAAATTCCAATAATTCCTTAAAAGTTTCCCTTAAAAGTTTTATTTTAAAAAAAATCCCCCAAATTTGGCAAGAAAATTCTTGTAAATATTTTCAAAAAATGAGTAAAAATCTTCCAAAAAATCGTAAAAATATCTAAAGTGATTACATATATATCAGTAAAACTTCTAATATTTTCTTTAAGAACATTCCCAAAAAAAGATCAACCAAAATCCAGCAAAATTCAATGGATTTTGGATGATTTTTTTGTGAATATTCTTACAAAAAAACATTTTTTTAACATTTCTTTTTTTCCACCAAAAAATGTTCAAAAATGTCCCACGAGGGTTAATCTACTATGTATAAAATAATTAAATAAAAACCAATGAATGAGAAGGTGTGTCCAAACTTTTGACTGGTAGTGTATATGACATTGATCATCTCATTACAATGCAATATTCTGCTGGGACATGTTGAGTCCTAGCATTCATGTGGATGTTACTTTAATACCTACCACCCACCTAAACGTTGTCCTACACAAAGCAACCCACTTCCCCCATTGCAACTGCATTCCCTGAAGGAAGCTGCCTCCCCTAGTGGGACAAGCTGCTCTGTCACACTGCAAAAACTGCTCAGGAATGGCCCGACAAAGAGCCCGGGGCAATTGAACCATCCTCCAAACTCTCCAGCTCACAATCTGATTGAGACTGTGGGATTCATTAGAACAAACCTGAGACCCCACCCTGCAATCCACGTCCTGGTGCCAGACACCACAGGTCACCTAGACAGGTCCTGTGTCCTTAGATGTTTCAGCAGCACAAGGGAGTAGATATGAGGAGATAGTGCAGCATGTTCCCATTTTTAGAATAAAAAATAAAATACAAAGTATACACAAGTGTTGCAAAGCTTTGAATATTCTTGAGGAATTTTAGCAATGGAGTATGAATATTATGTTACTGTGAATGTTGATTCATTCCTTTCCTGACTCTCTTGCATCTTCTGATACATTCCTTCACTCTGCTTATCACTGTCCTCATTGTCCCTTTCTCCTCCATCTCTCTCTTCTTTCTATTCTTACCCTGCAGGCATGAACACACTTTATGAGTGCTCCTCAGAAGTCTCCTGGCCTTAATCCCTCCCTAGCTTAGGAGACAGAGAGACACTTTGCTCTTCACTTCCCCACTGTTTGATCCCACATATTGTGCTCTGCTGGTCGGCAGGGAAGAAAAGAGCAGAGCAAGGTGGGGAAAAGAAATGGATGCAGGGCAGAGGGGACAAAGAACAAAGCAGAAGAGAAAGACAGTGCAATGTGACTTTGGTGATATGAAAACAAGACATAAATTCACCTTTGCCAAGATGGATATCTTTTGGTTTTGAAGTCAGGGATGATTTGCCTCAATCCCTGGATTGAAGTCTGATGCTGTTATTATGTATTACGCTGAGGGAAAGATGAGGAGCAGGAGGAGGGAGGGAGGAGGGATGCTTGATATGAATTCCTGTTGAGGAGGACAGCTATATCAAAGCCAGTGGGCAAATATGATTTGTGGTGAAACCTGAAAAGTATTCATAAGAATGATATCTCTGCATGAGAGAGGCAGCACTTTGATCTCGGCTAGGAGTGGCTGACAAGATGCCCACAAGATGTTACAAATCAAAAAGGAGGGAGAGAGGGAGGCAGAAAGATTTCATATTTCCCTCTAAATGTTTTGATGTGTTTGTCTGAGGAACATCAGAAATTCTCCTCTAACTGCCTCATCATGCCAGCAGAGATATGTGAAACTTGATGGGAGAAGGGAACAGATAGAGGGATGATGAAAACCATGCACGAGTATTAAAAATAGTGTGTGGCATGTGTATGCAGTGTTATTCATGGGTGTGTAATTGGTGATTTTTCTGTCTTTGTCCAGGAAAGACAATACCGTACCCCCTCGAATGAGAGCATCTTGAAGGAATCCTGATCCCTGTGGAAGGCAAGCTGGCACCTGACGGCCGGACAAAGCTGAGGTCAGGAGGTTGTGAGTCAAAGGTCAGGAGCAGAGGCCTGACGTGGAAGCAGAAAAGAGCCTGGTGAATCACCTCAGATCAGTTTGTCTTCTTCTTATTAACTGTCTAGCTCCTTGGGCGGCAGCAGAGCAGCTGTTTCTTTCTTTTTGGGGGAGACAGGTTTCACTGATTGATGCAGCTTCCTGTGGTTTCACAGAAATCTGCTGCATGTTTCCCTTTTTGCCTGTGTTTCTCTGTCTCTGCTTTTTATGAGGTTGTAGTTAGATTTTTAAAAAGACTGAGAGTCCAAAGACATGCTAGCAGCTCTGTGAAGCTGAACTGGGACACAGTGCCTCTATCAGCAGTATGCGCCATGCTCACAATGATAATACTTCAAATTTGACAGACAGGCCAGCTGACTTTGCACCAAGGTAAAGGTTGAGTTCTTTCAAATTGACTTTAAAAAAGTTTTGGCTTTATTCCTACCTGAAGATCGTTTCGGAGTCTGCAGCTGGCGCTAACTACTTTATTGTTTGTTTTTTAGATATTGAATGGATTGATGCCAACCTATTCATAATTCAGTTGTAATTTGCATTGACAGACCCTGAGGTCACTCAGGTCGATTAACCAGATGCTCTTGGTTTCAGGATTCAGGAAGAAAAAGAAGACATTATTGAGCCTTCACAGTGGCTCTCTTAATCTTTCAGTCTGCTTTTTCAAATAAGTACAGCTTACTGTTATTTTGTCAAGTTTTTATTCTTATTATTTTACTGTCTTCTTTTATTCCTGTTTGTCTTTTAGTTGTTGTGTTATATTGTGATTTATGACCTATTATTGTAGAGGACAATACCATGGTTCATCTATTGTTGTTTTGAAATGGGCTTCATAAATATTAATAATATATATCATTAATACTGCTCCACCATCTGTGCTTTGTGTGGTGCATTCACACCAGATAAGCAAAGGATGTATTTTGCTTTAATTTACTGACTTCAGCCCTGAATATGATATGAACAGGCGGCCACATCAGAACTGTTGTTATTTGATGGGACTCAGAAACACCCCCACAATTTAATCAAGTGTTCCTTGTATCATTTCCAACGGATAAGTCTGCAACTGTTGATGTGTTGTAGGATCACAATCATGTGATCATCAGCAGGCAGCTGACATAGTGTTCACTTGTTGTCATGGTTACAGTGACGCCATGCCGCTATCTGGCAATGATACAGAAATCTTTAACAAATCTGTGGATCCAGACTATAAGCTGCATCACTGCCTAAATCTAATGAGGTGGTCCTTGTGTCATTTCTGACCTTCCCTGAACATTTCATCCAAATCTGTTTTTGAGTAACGTTGCAAACAGACAGACAGACAGACAGGCAGACAGGCAGACAGACAGACAGACAGGCAGATAGGCAGGCAGACAGGCAGGCAGACAGGCAGGCAGGCAGGCAGGCAGGCAGACAGACAGACAGGCAGACAGGCAGGCAGGCAGGCAGGCAGACAGACAGACAGGCAGACAGGCAGGCAGGCAGGCAGACAGACAGACAGGCAGGCAGGCAGGCAGGCAGGCAGGCAGGCAGGCAGACAGACAGGCAGACAGGCAGGCAGGCAGGCAGACAGACAGACAGACAGACAGGCAGGCAGACAGACAGACAGACAGACAGGCAGACAGGCAGACAGGCAGACAGACAGACAGACAGACAGGCAGACAGGCAGGCAGGCAGGCAGACAGGCAGACAGACAGGCAGACAGGC
Source organism: Amphiprion ocellaris (assembly GCF_022539595.1). Lineage (NCBI taxonomy): Eukaryota > Metazoa > Chordata > Actinopteri > Pomacentridae > Amphiprion > Amphiprion ocellaris. Next base: position 38,447,267 of record NC_072769.1, read on the forward strand.
AGACAGGCAGGCAGACAGGCAGACAGACAGGCAGATAGGCAGGCAGACAGGCAGGCAGACAGGCAGACAGACAGGCAGATAGGCAGGCAGACAGGCAGGCAGACAGGCAGGCAGGCAGACAGACAAATCAATGTCAATCATCACATAACTCCACCGAGGCTCCGCCTCCTTGGTGGAGTAATAAATAAGGCTTTGAATACACGGCAATAGTTGTTACAATCACTTCATTGTTGGAATCTGTTGACAGCAAGAATATCTAAAATATCACAACATGCCAGCGGTACTTTCCCCAGACTGATCTCGTGATTCACCAAACATTTTGCCAGTAATAGAGGAGAAAACCAATCTCATATGCACAGGAACCAAAAAGCAGGAGTCAGTTCCCAAACAAAACAACTGACAGTTGTGTCATTTTACAAACACAAATGCATGAAGGAAGAGTTTGTTACAACATTTAGCTGTGAACAGTAACACAAATGCTCTAAATACAAAGACACAGAAAGCAACACAAGTACACAAGTGGAGGATAAGTTCTCCACATTCAGAGAATTGAACAGAGTGGTTTATGGGTAATAAAGAGTTCAGTCATTATAGTGTGTGATGGGTCACTGCATGGCGCTCTCTCTCAAGTCAGACCCCTTTATGCAGACTTGAATGAAGCACATTTACTGGCCTCAGTCCTGTGATGGTCATTTATTTGGTTTATGTTGGCTGTACGTCTTCCAGAGTCAACAAGTGGCTGCAGTGTCGGGACATCCTGCTTTTCCTTCTGCGGTGCTTTAAAAACTTCTTTACTGTGTTGAAATACTGATACATTTTCCATAATGTTCTCGTGGATTCCTTTGAAGAGGAGATTCTTGATCTAAGTGCGGCTCACCAGGTTAAATAAAGAACAAAAATGATTAACTTGCCTGTTAGTGGTGTGGCAAATCATCAAACTGTCAGACTGCAGAGCAGTTTGCCTGTGAAAAACTCTGCTGGTTCATTCACTCAAGCGTGCCCCTGTTCTCTTAATGTTCATTCAATAATAAAACTAGATTTACTATCAGCCCAGTGGCCCCGTCTACCACTGCCTCCACATCCACCTATGAGAACATTTTCTCCTCTTTCAGCCTATTGATGCCTTTCTTTCTTTTTCTCACCCTGACGGGAGTTTTAGTATCTTCTCAGAGAGCTCCATAATTCAACTGAGCTCAATTCAAAAGGAAAAAAAACAGCTCTTATTGGACGGCTTTACAATATTAACACTAAAAACAAGAATGAGAACTTTCTCTTTCTCTGTTGTTACAAAAACTGGTTAGCAAAAAGTTTTTCTGAAAGCATTTGAGGCGAGAAGTAAGCTGCTGAATCCATCCTCGTTTAGGTGTAGTTTAGATGTTTAACGAAAGTTTTGCGATGTATCGGTAGAGTTACATCGAAGCCATTCCTAGGCGAGAACAGATTAGTTTATTTCAAAATACTTCTAAAGGTATAAATTTGACACAGTAATGACTTTTTCATGTATAAATAAGAGTCCACAGCCATGCTTGTGGCTCTGTGAGGTTGATCTGCTCCAGTATGTTCACAGTGACATTAGTAACATGCTGATGTTTTGCTGGGAATGTTCTCCATGTTCACTGTCTTTGGTTGCTGTGTCAGTATACTAACATTAAACACAGCTGAGTTTGATGGATAAAAAAGTAATAAAGTTTATCCTGAGAAGAAGTTGTTTGTAAGGACTAGACTAGGATACATGTTTGTGTGGGAATAAAAAGAATGTCTGCACAAATTTTCTCTAAAATCCAGTTTAGATGATTTCAGTCTCGGCCATAGAAGTGTGTTGACCAATCCACACTGCCATCCACAGCACCACACCACTAAATCTGGACACTCACAGTGCAAGTTTAAAAGTTGCAATAAAAAATGTTTTCCTTGAAAAGCCATAATTAACATTTCTTGAGTGCAACTTGAGCAAACCGCTAACTTTTTGGACATTTTTTAAACTTTCCTGTCAACTTTGTGTCTCCCACTCACCATAATTCCCAAGATTATCATCTCTTGAGCCGCGCTGACCTCATTCTCGCATGCAAACTCCAACTAATCCTCTTGTTACAGCAACAAATGGATTTCAGGAGTCTCTCTTTGATGAAAAGAGGTTCCAACCTTTGCATTAATTTATAACATCACTGTAAACTGTTCAGTTATAATGTGTCATATACTTCGATTGTCACTTTAACACAACCATTATAAAGAGGCAGGATATACAGAAAAATATGAATTAAGCAGAATTAAGTCAAAAGAGAGGGGAAACATTTAGTTATATTAGAAATGACAAAAATCTTAAAAGTACAAAAAACATATGAAAATAGTTCTTAAATAGGTGACTATAATAGAGGAAATACCACAGTGTTGAAATAATGTAAAAAAAAAAAAAACAATGAATAAATGTGTGTTAAAGGGAAAGAGACAGCAGAGAGTCTCACATGTACAGTAATATTCATCCTCAAAATATATAAATATTCCAAAGGACCTAAATATTATCTGTCATGCAGATGTTCTTGCCCTACTCCTGTATCACAATGGCTCTTAATGGCTTTGTGGTAAATGAAAACGCAACCACAGAGGGATTAAAGAGCCAGTCCATGCTAGACAAGCATAAAAATAACTACGACTTTGCTCACAGCTACATGTGGCATCAGGCTTAATCTCCACGCACAGCCGCACTCCTGCAAAATAGGTTAGAGGAGAGTCCCGGCTCTGCATGGCTCGTTAGGTCAGTGGAAGTGAAGTTATTAACTGCAGTCTAACTTAATGTTGTGTAATAGTGCTGTGTGACATGATATCAGCTGGGTTTGACACAGGGGTCGAGAGCGTGCACGCTCACGCACACCTTTATCCTTCAACAATCCAACTCCCTCCTCCAGAGAGTCCATCAAAAAGCACTTAACCCCTCCCTAGATCATTCCCCCCTCTCTGTTTTTATTTTCCTGCTCTGCCACACTGCTGCTTTCCTCTTTGAGTGGCTCGGAGGCAGCAGCAGGCCTTTAGCTCGGCCCGACCAAAGACAATGGCGAAGCTACAGGGGATGGAGACGGCGATGAAGGAGACGAGAGGGGGTTTATTTTGCTGAGTGATTCAGAGTGGCTGACAGCAGGGCAGCTTTTTTTGTTGTGTTTGTGTGTGTGAAAGGGGCTTATGGCTCCAAAAGAAGCTGTGCTGAAGTCAAACAGTGAGCAGCAGAGCAGGAGGTGTGTGGTTAGGTGGTGAATTGGGCTTCAAGGGAAATATCTGATAGTGATCAAGCAGCTGTTTTCCCTGAAGCGACAGTGTGACGAAGACCTGCAGCAGCTTCGTGCTACATGTGGGAACAAACCCAAGGTCAAAATCATATAATTTCAGCACAAGTCAACGTATGTTTTAGTGAGTCTTTTCTTGCAACTGCCTTCTTAAGCTGTACTGTCCAAGCATCCAGTTTGTTTGCTCCTCGTTAAAACGTTTTTATCTTTTCAACCTAGAAAACGGTCATTGGAAATACAAAAATGAAGACTTGTAACAAAACATTATAAACACACTAGGACAAGTCAGAGATCAGTATGCTCTCCAGGCTCCACTGACTTTTCTAAATTAACTAAGAAGTACAGACAACCTCTGCATTTTAACGGATCATAAGTCAGAGCTGATTGGTGATCATATTGAACCATTTCCATCATATAGTAAAGTCACTTATTCAGCAACTTATACTGGGAAATAATGCAAATGTACAAATATTTGTGTTTTTTTTAATAATTTAGGATGTTTTGAAAGTTTAAGAGGTGTAACAACAGCAGAAATGTGAAGCAAAACATATGTTAAGGCTAAAACATGCAACGTATTTCAAAAGCATTTTGTTAGATTATTAGAAAGTTTATTTATATTCTGACAGCAGCCAATAAATTAAGAGCTCTGAAAATAAAGAGAAAAAATCAGTTATCCGTCACAGTCAAAGGCCTATAAAAAGCCTATCTGATCATTGCATTCAGTCCGCATGAGATAATTGGATGGTCTATCTGTCTGTCAGTGTATCTGTACTACAGAGCAGGTTTGACACAGCCAGGCTTTAAGCTGGCTCAACAAAAACTAAAACCCCAGTGCACTCAGCAAATTTTACCTTCTGTTTCTGCAGAATGATTGAATGCAATATAGATACTGAATTTGTCACAAATGCAAATAAATTCCAGAGTCATGGTCAAAAATATGAGGAGTGAGCTCACAGTGACCTTTGATATTTGATATTATCATTGAGTCCAAGTTAATGTTTGTGCCAGTGTTAGAGACATCCCCTCAAGGAGTTCCAGAGATACTGTGTTCACCAGGATGGGACAGTTGATGAACAACCTAAAAGCATGACGCCAATGATACCATAAAACCTACTGTTGAAGCTTTCTTTCAGTGTTAAGCAACCGACCTGACACTAACTTAATTTAATCAGGTTGGGCTAATTAAAGTATTAAACATTATTCAGGTAAATGAAGCTGATTCAACCCATGTAAATGAAACTGGACCTACAGAACTGCTTCACAACAAAAAAAAGCATTTATTTACATAGAAATATTTGTGTTTAATAAGTAATTATGTTGAGTCAATACAATTCATTATGGCTTATTTGACTTTTTATGTGAATAGACTCATTAAAGCTAGATTGACTCTTTTTATTCCGATACAAAAAAAACTACTAAATGGTAAGTTTTTAAATGTCACGTCAATACTGCATTATTTAATCATGATCATTTTGAAAACACAAACTTATTCTGTAAGAGTACATATTGCTGGCACTCGTTTCCCTTTTATTGAGTGTGCTGTGGGGCTTTGTGCCTGTATTCTGAGAAGAGCCTGGCACTGATGCCAGCTGCTTTACCTGAAGGCCCTAAAGGAGGAAAACAGGAAGGGGGAGATATGCAAACAGAGGAAATACCTTTGACCAGCATGTGGAAATGGATTTGTTACGCTCTGTTAAAACAAGAAGAGCAAGAACAAACCGCCAAATCCCGCTGCATGCATCAGGATCCGACAGCTTGAACCTGGAGGGTGACAATAACACGGTAAACTGAAGTGACTCAGGGAGAACTGGTCTTCATTACAAACATGTGCAACACAGATGGATGTTTGGAAATGTACATAACCGGGCAGCAGGTAAAACCAGGAATTCAGGAATTGCTTTTCACGCCTGTTACCTTCCTTCCTTTCAGAATCTCAAGTTTTACATTTTGGACAGGGATCATTCACACCACTATTCACTGGAAATAAAACCTCTACACAGGATCCAGCACCAAAACATCAGCCTTGACCACACAGCAGTAAATCTTAATCCTACTGTGTGATGCCAAACCTCAGCTCCAGTTCTCCATCCCTGCTGTATCCAGTGGTGGGAACAAGCTGGATGGTGGGAGCTGGATGTGTTTATCTGGTAAAGCAGCTCTACATGACATATGGAAAGGAAAGGAGGAGATCAGGGAGGAGAAGAGATAAAAATGACAGTTTATTTAAGACTTAGTTTGACATCACCAGGATAGTAGGAGGATGAGAGACACTGATGTGATAATGACGTTACATGGGGTTGAATCCAATAATGTTTACTGACTTGTCATGTTCCCCACTGGCAGCATGATGAGGATTCCTCCCTGACCACATATAGACTCTGTGCCAGTTGTCATGTTCTAACATTTTATTATCTTACAGGTTCTCCTGAAGTTGGAGTGGTCTTCCTAAAACAGGGTTATATGGTGTGATAGTAAAATAATTCACCTGTATTTTTTATTTATCAAATATACCATTGATATCACGTAACCTCCAACCAGACTAAGAATATATACACAGCAATGTTAAGAAGTCTGTGACGTGCTCAGTAATGCTATGAACTACATGCTTATGTCTCACTTATCAGCACAAGAGACAAAGTACAGCTGGGGCTGTTGGGAATTAGGAATTTCATCTCAAAATATTGAGTAAATTCAAGCGCTGACCTGACATTTACACCACATGGAAAGTTAATCACCAAACTCATTCTAATTAATTGCAGAGGGAACATGAATGTGTGCTATTTTCATGGAATCCACCTGTTACGATCCAACCTCTAGGGGTTGGCAGGATGCAACAAAAGAACCAGAGTGTTATTGGTTCAGGTGAAGGGATTTATTGCTTAGTGGCAAATGGAACATAAAAGTGATAATATAGAACACAAGACTGAAGACTGGTGAGTGTTGCTAAATCAAAGAACAGAATATAACAAAACAAAGGCTAACAGAGTTTCTAAACTATCACACAAACAAAGTAACTAAACTCCCTAGCCAAACATAAGTACATCAGCAACACCCACCACAAGTAACAAAAACTAATACCAGAGTGCAAAAACGAACTAAACAAAACTGGCGCCTCACTCTCACATATTGAACACACAGTTCACAAAGACTTTAAAACAGCTCCTTCACTAAGTTGGCGGACTGCTAACTGGAACCTCAGTCTCCACTGAGACTGTAGGCTCCACACCAAAGTAGCAGCCACCAACAGGAGCTCAAAGCGTCTGTAGAACCCACCACGAGTATCTACAGACCAAAACACATCACAGGAATACAAACAAATTATCACCCACAGAGAGGCACCAGGGCAGACTGGTCACAGATACCAGCCGACCAGACTAAGGGCATGGTTGCAGGTATATACTCTGCAGGTGTGGTGATGGCTGTGTCTGGTTGGTTAGAGGTGGAAGGGAACTGGATGGTGGCCCAATCAGAAAGGTCGGGAGGCGGGGAGAAAAGGGCTGCAGTGCAGGTCGTCAACTCCTGACTCATTAGTTGGAATGGCCTGCAGCTGGGGTTCCAGAGAAACTCTGAAAACAGCCACAGCTGAAACCACACATGCAGTCTCCCCACACAAAGACCTAACAGGACACCAACCCAGAAAGCAGGCGGCACCCCAATACTGGTGGCCCTAACACCACCTAACCAGGCCCAGACTGGCAAATTTAGCAAATGCTAGATGGGTCATCCCATCTGTAGGACACAAGAGCACCGACAATGAGAGGAAAACATCTGCAGAAAAACAAATAAAAAATCAACCTGACAGTTGTGGCTCCTTGATGTTGGAAAACCCCACCTGACTTTGTGGATCCATGGTCCCAACAGGCTTCCTGAACTGTTATCCAGCTGCAGGAAATGCTACTATCAGGACCTCCAATCGCCTCTTTAAAAGGATTATGCATGTAATGTCACAGGTCAAGCTGAGAAACAATGAAACTGATGCAGAAAGAAGCTAACATGGAGACTGCAATCAAAAATATTAGCTGAAATCTGTTGAAAAACAAAGTTC